>NC_068981.1:54702378-54708021 GCF_001194135.2 Octopus bimaculoides | reverse complement strand
TGTGTGTGTGTGTGTGTGTCTCCAACGTACCATTCTCCAAGCCTTCCAGTGACTCCAGTCCAACCCCTCCACTTTGCACATCTTCCTCAACCTACCCCTTCCCTCCTTCAAATAAGAACTTTTTGTCTTTTCTATGGCGAAGTGTTGTACATATTTCTTCAATATTAATGCAATATTGTCATCAAATTTGGAAGTTATATCCAAATATACGTCTTAAAATCTTCATAGATCCTTATAAGATTAATATTCTGCATAGAAGTAACCCTCACTGAAAGCAATACTTTATATACTAATCTCAGTTTTAATCCATCTAATACTTTTTCAATCCTTAACTTTACAAATCCAGATTACTGATTTCCAATCTCAAAACTACATATGCAACAAGATGGTTGAGGTTTTGGGTTAGATTTTGCCAATATATGAAGGGATAAAATTGTCATCATAACAGGTATCAACCTTGATAAATGTTTATGAACTTGTGTAGCTCTCTTTCAATCAGGTGCTTTTAAGAGTCAAAAATCTTGGTGTCATGTCAACTCTGGTTCATTAAACCAATAGCATTCAAACATTATATCCCTTATTTTAAATCCATTTGTGTGTTTCACTCTCTTGATATCAACTTACCTCAGACCAACTCTAGTTCTATCATACAAAATTACTGCTTATAGATTTCCAAATGTAAAATGCTTCTATCTTAAGAACCAGAGCTGGCCTGAAGCAAATGAGAATATCCTTTGAATAAGATGCAGGTCTACTTACAAGCCATCCTCATATGATGTGATGGCTACTCTCAATCAAATCCAACACTCATACACAATGAACCAGTAGTCCAGTATTGAATTCACTCCGTAATTTCTCCTTTCCACCTTTAACTGGAGTTCATAGAAACAAACAATAGGAAAAAGACAGAAAAGGTTATGGACTAAGTGAAAGCTTGTATTTTATTTTGTAGGAATTTATAATGCATATAAAAGGATGAATGGATATGCCATTGGCTGAGGGTTTGGGGGTTGGGGGCTCAATCACAACTTCTCATCACACACTGCAGCCATGCACTCCACTAGGGTCTCCCTAGTCCATTCCTTGATGTCATCGCTCCATCTTCAAGTGTGTACAGATGTGTGTGATCACAATTAGGCAAGCAACCTATTTCTTGATTAGTGAAATGGAAACAATTGGTACCGCCCGTTTTTACATTCTAAGTTCAAATTCCACCAAGGTCGACTTTATCTTTCATCCTTTCAGGATCAATAAAACAAGTACCAGTTCAACACTGGAGTCGATGTAATTGACTTATTCCCTCCCCCGAACTTATTGGCCTTGTGCCAAAATTTGAAATTATTATTATCAATCCATAAGACTATAAATTGTCAGTTATGTTCCAGTAATCCCAGGAAAAAATACCTAAATTCAATACATTTCAAAATCAAAAGCAAATCAATTAAAGGAAACCAACTTATAATACGAGAAATTATGTAACAATTTGAACACTTAGAAAATCCAACTAAGATTATTGTTGAGATTTGAGAAGTAAGACAGAAATTCTTCTCAATGGCATCCTCTTTCACAATCTCCAGATTCTATATAAAATCCATACTGGCACAGGTTATAACTTATGACTTAGAGAAGGGATATGTGTAGTGACCAATATTAGAATTAGGAGCTACTTATAAAACTTGCGATCCGATGCATAAGTGGCAAAACTTAGATGATGGTTTAAAAAATCTTCATAAAATACAGAATATATCTAAATATATCACGTGCACGAGTACTGTTTAGTTTCTACACACTGATAGACACCTTGTCGATATTTTATTGTTTCAGAAAACTGAAGGAGTGGACTGAGAAAACTACTTTCTTGGCATCTCAGGTATCAATACAGGTAGGAGGCTATTCGAAGATGGAACAGGAGTACAACTGGCAGTAACTTCTGAGAGTTAGACACTAATAAATAAATACCTTAATGAAAAACCACTAGGATACACCTGCGTCAATTCGAATCTCATCCACGTCACCATACAAATAATTCCTAATTCTGAGTATCAACTTTAAGAAACAGGACAATGCATTTTTAGTTAATTTGCCACGAAACTAACAGCCTCGTTTTTATGGTTTGACTTTCGTTGAAGGCCCCAATGCGTATAAAATGTTCAATATTACACATTAAAAACTAAGAAAATGATAACACTTGTCGAAATCATTATTTGGCTTTTAATTAGAAAAGTAAATTCATAAAGTTTGGTGCTCGCTAACTGTTACTATGGTGAAGTAGACAACAACAGCTTGTCTAAGTTGATGACCAAAAGATTTGCATAATATATTCACATGACCTATATTATACTCGGTGCATATGTTAAAGGACAAAGGTCGTAGAAATCAATAGATAAAACCGAGAACGAATAAGTTACTTAGTAGCATTAAATGGAAACACGACAACATTCTAGCGACAGCTTAATTCAACACAATACATTCATACATGCGCGCGCGCGTATATACACATACCGATTTTATACATATATGTATACATATATATCGGGTACACATTTTTCGTGTGGAATTGATGCTTCGAATAGCGTAATAGAAGATTTATAAAAGGAAGTAGATAAAATCTGTTGCATTGAGAGAAACAATAATATTAACAAAAAAAACAAAACATTTGTAACACTATAGTAGTAGTAGGTGAAATTAGAAATAGGTGATTTTTTTTCGAAATATAATGTTAACATTATTTTAAAGATTACAATCGAAAAAAAAAACTTAAATAAAATAATGATAATGCAGGAGTTTGGAAGCTAAATATAATATAGCCTTTAACCCTAACAAAGAGTTGAAAAGGTTGATAGGCAATGCCAGGTCATTGGTATACAGTCAACAAATGCAGAGGTCATGTATCTTTCTTACAACAACGAAGAGACAATGGTACGGGCATGTGTCAATATCCTTAACCGTGTTCGATTTCATTTCTGATAGGATCACCATGAAAAATATTTTGTTATAAAATACAATATAAAAACATATACAAGAAAATTTATGAACTAACCCACATTGGCTCCACAAAGACTATCACTTAACCAGACTATTCATAATAATGAAGTTCACTGAACAGGAAATTGCTATGTGTATATAAAGCATACAACTAAATTGAAAGTAATATACAATGACAACAGAATAAGAATGGCGGGTACTAAATTATCAAGAAAAAGGATCACGAAAGATTTTCCAGATCATATACAAAGCTCCATTATTGAAAACAGAACAGACGTTCGTCGTGGGGAAATTAACAAACAAAAAGTAGCGATGTCTGTAGCTTTAATTGAATTCTCAACAATTACAGAAGACAAAATTGACAAACTTACCTCTATAACTTTCTTATAAATCGAATCACATTCAATGATTTTCTTTCGGATAAGCAACCAACTTAAAGGTCAGAGGTTGTGACCTGCATATGAGGGGTACCTAAATGTACAAGAAACAGTTCAGCTGATTGGTTTATAGTGATATAACGTTATTGGCATCCTGAAGTTAGTGATGAGATATTACGCGATATTACGTGACTTGTATACAGTAGGGGCAATTATTATCTTCGTCGCTGCTGTTTATTTAATACAGATTTGTTTATTAAAACAAAACTAACGAAAATTAAAATGAATGTGAGATCCGTTAACTCTCAAGTCCATATTTTAATTCAATCCAGGTGATATTATGATGGAAATGAAATTATGCAGTTTATTTTCTATATTTATTAGCATTCTCCTGTTTTTGTTTTTTAATGTGTTATAATTAACTTCTTCACAGCAGAAGTTTCGAACGACGTAATACATGGTTTTAGCTCAAAAACAAAAAAAAGCTACTTCAGCTACTTAGCCATATACTAAGGGAGAAAATCCACTTAAATTATGTTATTTCCATACCGATGTCATCTCCCTTGGTTTGTAATTCGCAGCAAGCAGAGAATTGAATGTTTAACGCGCGCCAACTTTACCGCTAATTTGTATTAAGAAAGCATAAACCGCATAGCTTCTCATTTCCCGTACTTTCAGCGATTTAAGCTTCGTTTCTGAGATAAATAAAAGGATCTTTTCAATCTGACGGACAGATTTTTTAATTAATTTTTTTTTTAACTAAACACTTTTAAACTTCGGATCCTGGTAGAATATGTCGCATAGAACAGGGTTTACTCTTAACGTTTTTGACAAAATTTTGTATTTTAGAAGTTATTTCGTGTTAAAGTTGTCGTATTTGGGTAATTTTAACCAATCAATGACGTGTATTCAGCTGAAGAAAATTACTGCTGCTGTTTGCGAACAACTTCCGGGTCCAC
Source organism: Octopus bimaculoides (assembly GCF_001194135.2). Taxonomy (NCBI): domain Eukaryota; kingdom Metazoa; phylum Mollusca; class Cephalopoda; order Octopoda; family Octopodidae; genus Octopus; species Octopus bimaculoides. The sequence goes on along the minus strand of NC_068981.1, from coordinate 54,703,700 downwards.
ACTTCCCTTCTTTAATAACCAGAGATGTTTTTATAGCAACATAGGTTTGCTGTATCAGGGTTGATTTGAGGTTAAATAACAACAAAATTATTACTGAGACAGACAAACGACGAAGCCTGTATGTGGTTGCGTGACCTACTAGGAAAAGTAGCCAAACTTTTTTTTATATACAGAATAGAAGAACCTCTATCCTATCATATACACGTAGAGTCCATTATGCCTGGGTAGAAAGACGGAATTGTCACAGTTGGGATATCTTTGATAATATCTGTTTAATCAGATCTAACTCGGGACTAAACAACAAGTGACGAAAGGAACGAGATGAGGCAACCAGAGAGCCTTTACCTGGTCGCTCTTCCGTCTTCAAGAAAAAAAAATAATGCAAGTTTATATTATTGTATGAGGGAATCCCAATATTTGGATTATGGATACTTGCTATCTTTTATTCTTTCAACTTTTCATTAACTTTAGCTGCTTTATCATTCAGTGAAGAATATTGTTTTAACCACAGGATAGCTCTGATTGTAATGGATCTGTGAGAAAAGGCGTTCCAACCATGACCATTTTGTCTTATTCTGTTCTAGAAGTAATGAATTCCTAAGCGAACATTATAAAATAATATAATCTTGCATCATTTTTTTTTTTTCTTAAAGACGGAAATTTTCTTTTTCTTTTTGTCAGGAAGATTTGGTTGCTTTTTCTAGCAACTCGAGCGACCAGGTAAAGGCTCTCAGGTTGCCTCGTCTCGTTCCCTTCGTCACTTGTTGTTTAGTTCCGAGTCGGATCCGATTGACAGATATGATCAAAGACATCCCAACTGATATAATGGACTCTACGTGCATATCATAGGATAGAGGTTTTTTCTATTCTGTATATAAAAAAAGTTTGGCTACATTTTCTAGTAGGTCATACAGGCTCCGTCGTTTGTCTGTCTCAGTAATAATTTTGTTGTTATTTAACCTCAAATCAACCCTGATACAGCAAACCTATGTTGCTATAAAAACATCTTTGGTTATTAAAGAAGGATTTTGTTAGGTAAGTGTGGACCCGGAAGTTGTTCGCAAACAGCAGCAGTAATTTTCTTCAGCTGAATACACGTCATTGATTGGTTAAAATTACCCAAATACGACAACTTTAACACGAAATAACTTCTAAAATACAAAATTTTGTCAAAAATGTTAAAAGTAAACCCTGTTTTATGCGACATATTCTACCAGCATCCGAAGTTTTAAAGTGTTTAGTTAAAAAAAAATAATTAAAAATCTGTCCGTCAGATTGAAAAGATCCAAATAAAAAAACAAAACAATTAGTGATTTATATAT
>NC_068981.1:54698411-54701391 GCF_001194135.2 Octopus bimaculoides | reverse complement strand
ATATATGCGAGTAAAAATAAATACAAAAAAGGTGGTTTTTTTGTATGATTGTGTATAGAGGAATATATTATTTTGTTTAAAAGAGTTCCAACACTGTCTGTTTTTTATGTTTTATTTATATTCCTGCAGAACCAATGTGGGGTATAGAATATGGAATATACAATATATAATATAAAATAAAATAAAATAAAAATGGATGGCACCATGAAATAAAGTATTGAATGTAGATGAAATATTGAGTGTTCAATATAAAGGATCAAATATATAAATATAAATATATAAAGGCGACTCGAGTTTCAGGGCTATTTCCCTTCGTCATGGCCGTTATTAAACATGCTTAGCTCAAGGTCAGTTTTCATCAAACAGACAGACATGTAGTTAAAGACATCCCTCCGTGAACATACTGCTACATTTTCAGAGTATATTTAAGACATCTAACGTGTCTCGTCTACTTGAATAAAGCAGGGTATGTGACGTAAAAGAAACTGGCTGCTATTTCTAGTAGACCAAGCGACCCTGTTAGTAGTTCCCCCGTTGCCTTGTATGATAAAGTCTCTGTTTGAGTGGGAAAACTTTGTTTCATGAAACTTGTTTTATAATCCCATTGTTTGATATCAATCTGTCAGTAGCAACTTGCGTGAAAAATATCATCAAATTAGGCTGTTAGTCATTGTTGTTACATTACAGGAGTCACGTGTGGAGAAAAGGAAACTAGGGAAGTTGAGAGAAAAGTTGAGGCGAAGAACTATGAGTGATGGGTGAGGGCAGCGTTCTCCATCACACCTACTTATTTGACACACGAAACTTGACAGTAACTGTTGCTGCTGCTACTAACAGATAAGTTTCTGTTTGCACTTTATAAATTTCATATGGACAGTATATACATGTTTACATTTTGATAAGAAAAAGGAACGAAGCGTGTTTTATATAACGAGTACTCATATAAGAGAGAATAAAGATGTGAGGGATATTTTTTAACAGCCGGTCGCCAGTAGAAGATATTACATTTTTTCTGTCGAGAATTAAGACTGTCTTACAGGAAGCTTTAATCTATTTTTGTTGAAATATTCAAATGCTTCAACTTTCTAAAGTGAACACTCATTTTGGTAACAGGAGGCTCAACATTTAAGGTCTGTAAACATTTCTTATAAGAATTAACTTTCATTACACAAACTTACGAGATCGAGAGAAAAAGTTTTAATTCGGTAACTCTATTGTCGTCCAACTTTTAACGAAAGAAAAAGAGCAATGGAATTATTCCACTTTTACTGTTTTTAATTAGTCTCTTTGTGTGTATGTCTGGGAATGGGAGAATTTCCTTAGCAACTATTTAATAATTGGGGAAATGCTTAAAATAATCTTGACTTGTTCTATTCCGAGCAGTTTATGTTAGCGGATCTGTGTATGAAGTACTACATAGGTAGTACGCCGGGTAGAAGGCTTAGCGGCATTTTGTTCGTCTTAACGTTGTGAGTTCAACTTCCGCCGAAGTCAACTTTACCTTTCACCCTTTCGGGGTCGATAAAATAGGTATCAGTTGAACATTGGGGTCGGTGTAATCAACTGGGTCCCCTCCCTCAAAACTGCAGGCCTTGCACCTACAGTAGAAGACATTATTATTATTGAACCCGAAATCGACTCTGCCTTTTTTCCTTTCGGAGTCGATCAAATAAGTACCAGTTGAGCTCTGGGGTCGATGTAGTCGACCTCCCCTTCTTCACAAAATTGCCGGTCATAAGTCTGGAACATTGGTCAGCGCGTCGGACAAAATGCTTATCGGTATTTCTTCCGACTCCTAACGTTCTGAGTTCAACTTCTCCCGAAGTCAGCCTTGCCTTTTATCCCTTCGGGGTCGATAGAATATAGTAGCAGTCGGTTACTAGGGTCGACGTAACCGACTAACCCTCTTCCCCGAAAACTGCTGGCCTTGCGCCAAAATTTGAAACAGTTATCATTATTAATTTATTAGTTGAATATAAATGAAATTTAATAAAATATTGTGATATTCACATGTAATATGAGGTACTACTAAAGCAGCGCGGACCCGAACGCGCAGTCGCGCGTCCGGGCTAGCTAGTCGTGAGTGGTCGATCCTAACCCTAACCCTAACCCTAAACACATTCATTTGCACACGCGAGTTAGGGATAGGGATAGGGATAGGGTTAGGGTTAGGGACAGGGTTAGGGTTAGGGATAGGGTTAGGGTTAGGATCGACCACTCAAGACTAGCTAGCTCGGACGCGCGACTGCGCGTTCGGGTCCGCGCTGCTTTAGTAGTACCGTAATATGATTCGATCTCATTATTGCAGATCATCAAGTTAATAACGTAAAAGTTAACATTCTTAACGTGGTGTGCGAGAAAATTTCAATTACTCAAGTAATCTCGGAGCTCCTGACGTGTTCATTCCACCCAGTCACCCCTCGCCGACTGTGTTTTTTCTTGCTCCGCTGACTGATAATACAGGAGAATTTGCACTCTTATCCAATATGCAGCACAGTACCATTATGCACTGCTAACTCAAGATATTTCATCCTTGCCCAAGGTTTCAAGCCAACGAGAACGCCTTTTCGTGAATGCGCGAAATAACAGCCAAATCATCTCAAACAACAAAGAAAGGACACATCGGATAATGTGATCTTGGGTATACTATGTCTAAAAAATAAAACAGGATAGTCACAGCTAGGATGTCACTGATCATTGATTGGCGGAGGTAAAAAAATACGTACACCACCCGTTTTCGACGTAACTCTAACCCCCAACCCTAACCGCCGAAAACGGGTGGTGTGCTTCGCCCATAGGTCTACTTATTCTTGGTTGATTTGGGTTTAACAACACGTGAAATATGTAATGAACTTTTGGTAGAGATGGACTATATGTAATCTGAACCTCCCCCCCCCCTTATTTATTAATTTTTTTACGGAATCCCACGTTTTAGGCTATGGAGATTCCGATTCTGAAAAAAAAAATTTTGAAAAATTTC
>NC_068981.1:54665049-54697817 GCF_001194135.2 Octopus bimaculoides | reverse complement strand
AGGTCGACTTTACCTTCCATTCTTTCAGGGTCGATAAAATCAGAACCAGTTGATGTAATTGACTCAACCCCTCTCCTGAACTTGCTGGCCTTGTGCCAAAATTTGAAATCCACATTATTATAGTTGACTGTCTTCATACCGCTGTTTCGTGCCAAATTCAACTTTATTGTCATTCCCTGCTTTTATATAAAATAAGAAATTAATCTGGTCTATTGAAGGTGAGCTTGTGCCCATGGTTTTCATAGACAGCTGCAGGGAAAAGATGGAGAATAGGGGCGCTGGAGAATTCCAGCGGAACGGTGTTATGGGAATGAAGGAGTGGTTGGTGCAAGGTCTGGGTGGAGGTGGATATATGATTGACGAGAGGAGGAAACTCGGGAGAACCCGGGTAGAAGTGGTATGCGATCAGCCCGGAGTAGACAAGTGTGTTAGCTGTAGAATGAGGAACTACGTCTGTGTGTTAGAGTTTGGTTATATTCAAATGCGTGGATTTTTTTTCCCCAACCCTCATCCACACAAACCAAATTTGAATGGTATGGGATCTAGTAGTTGTCTTTAGTCAGTGTTTTTAACATGCTTCATTATTTTTTTTTTATATAAATTGTTTGACAGTTATCCCCATTAAATTATCGAAAATGACATCTTAAACATGAATTATTAAAAATTCTAGAATAAACAACTGTTCTACGTTGTATTTGGCTAATGAGATAATTTTTTATTGTTTTATATAATTATTCATTCATTACTGTAATTGTTGATGAATACTATTATCTTCTGCAATATTTCTTTCGTCCTCTGTGTTTAAACGTCTCTAATAAACTCATTCATTTATGGTACATTAAATATTTAACATAGCTTTAGAGTGTTGAGGGAATTGTAACTTTTGTCCTTTCATCCTGCAAAGAAGTAACGCTTTTTTTAATACATATTTTCGTTGAGCAAAGTTATAAATATTTAATCTGACTAAACGCTGTCAGCCTCTCGGTACCATTTCTGATGTTCATCTGTGCCTTGTGTCGACCACTAACTCTTCATTTAAGTTGCTTCAATGTGGCTTGGTGGGGAAGAAAGGTTGGGCAGTGACAACTGTGTATTGGAACACCCAACTAAATGAAAGCTGAGTTAATTTACTGACATCTAATTATTTCATACAAAAATGAATGAATAACCAAAATTTTCATTGATAGTTATTGTAAATTTATTAAAAGTCTGATGAGTCACTAGAATGGACAGAATATAGAAAAAAATATTCAAAATTAAGTAGTATTATAACTGAGTTAGTTTGCATGTTTAATGCAATGAATATTGGTGAATTAGTATTCACGTGTTGAATAATGTAAGCATTAAAGAACTAAATAGAAATATTTATGAAGTTTAGCAAGTCTAGGAGACAACTTTGTATATGTTCCAGTCTAATTATGGCCTCATCAGTAAAGCAGACCTCACCATATTGTCAAAGTTGTGATGAAAGAACCACTAGGCAAATGTATATTATTGTATATTGGTTAGCATAGCAAAATACAATTGTTTGAAACCAGTTGCTCTGTTATTTGACTTGATTTTGTCCTGAATTTAGTAAAATTACTTTCTTTTAATTCAACTGGCATCATAAATTAACATGGAATTATGGTGGAAGGTTTTAATTCAAACCACCTTAAACAGGTGAACTGGTATCAAAACAGTTAATCAAAGTAAGATGGTTTTAAACTTGCTCAACATTATGGAGAAGAAAGACAAACTGTATTTTGCATGTAGACTGTATTTTGTCTTCTCATTAATAAAGAAATGAGAAGAAAAAATTTCTTACTAATACTTGATGATGAGGTGTCCGGCATTTGTCAGTTTGAGACCCTTGAGTTTCCAGATAAATACAGTAGATTGAAAAGCTGGGACAAAATGGCAAAATGTTCTTGAATATTCTACAAAATAAAAATATAAACATTAAGAATATGACAGTAATGAAGTTAAATGAATTTATAATTGAATGTCTTTATTTTTAGTTTGCAATCAGATTAAAACGTCTTATTAAAACTGATGATACTTTTTTTCTTTTTCATATATGATCAGTATTAACTATTTTTTCCAGTAGTGGCTGGAGTTCAATTTTGGGATCTTTTCTGTTTGGCTTACACTTTTCAGTTCCTTTAATTCTGTTCCAACTGATTTCAAATTTGGTGTATTGATGTAGTTTTGTATGCTAATTGTGAAAATAAAATTCATTTGTTTCCTAATATCTATTCTTGATCACTCTATCTGTAAATTTTAAATAGGAGAAAATCTGCACTTGTAGATTATTATTATTATTATTATGGTAGCAAGCTGACAGAATCATTATTACTCCACCAGACAAAATACTTTACAGCATTTTTTCCAGTTTTACATTCTGAGCTCAAATGCTGCTGAGTTTGACTTCATCTTTTATCCTTTTGAGATTAATAAAATAAGTATCAGTCAAGAACTGGGGTCAATGAAATCGACTAGCAACCATTTCCAAAGCTTCAAGCCTTGTGCCTATAATATAAAGGATTATTGTTAGTTCTGATTCAGGCACAAGACTAACAATCTTGAGGGAATGAGATTAATAGTTTACATGATCCCAGTATGTGATTGCTACTTTATATTATTGATCCCCAGAGGATGAAAGGCAAAGTTGACCTCAGTGGGATAGTTTAAAGCCTGCAATGATCAACTTTGTCATTCATCCCTCTGGGGGGTCAGTAGAATAAAGTACTTGACTGATCCTCTCCTCTCAAAATTGCTAGCTTTGTGCCTAAATCAGAATTTATTATTATTAGTCAAACACCTACTTTTGTACGTGGGATGATTTGAGTCCATCGTGAAGATCGCCCTGCCGACTTCCTTTAACTAGGAAGGAATGGCTGTTTTTATATGCTTGGTGGCCAAAGCAAAAGAGGTTGTATGGTGGACGAGATTGAAGGTGCTGAAAACAAACACTTTTCTTTTTGGCCAATCCCTGATGAACTTCAAGTTTCACTTGAAAAGCAAAATAAGGGTAGAGGGAAGTGTTGTCTTCTAGCCAGTTTGCTGAAATGTGGATGAAAGCGGCCAGAATGGTGTGGGCAAACAGGCCTACCCTGAGCATATGCTTGTAGTTGGAAAAAAGGAAAGAAAAAAGGCAACTGCCCCAAAAGTCAGGGTACCATGGTTTTTTATGGAGTTTTTCCATGGACAGCCCTCAAACGTCTCCTCCCTATTGAGAATTACACATTAATTTCTTTCCTTCCCTTTTTATAAAATTTTGTTAGTCTTTTTTACACACAAAACCCTCACATTAACACACACTTGCACACACACACACTTGCGCACGCACACACACACACACTCTTTATTTTGTCCTGTGTTGTCCATAATGTTTTTCTTAATGTAAACCCTTGTGGTTAATAAAGAAATCATTATAATTATTATTATTAAGGCAGTGAGCTGGCAGAATCGTTAGCATGCCAGGCGAAATGCTTAGCGGTATTTCATCTGGTGCTGCGTTCTGAGTTCAAATTCCGCCAAGATCAACTTTGCCTTTCATCCTTTTGGGGTCAATAATTTAAGTACAAGTGAAATACTGGGTCGATATAATCGACTATCCCCCTCCTCCAAATTTCAGGCCTTGTGCCTATAGTAGAAAGGATTATTATGACCAGTCTGTTCTAGAGGAGTTTTGAGCCTAGGACGATGGATAACTTCCAGAAATCCCTAGCTTGGCAGTGCTACCAGGGAGCACTGCCAGTTCAAGATAAACTCAACAAGCACAGAAATTCTGTCATCCGGACCTGCCCAAGACGCACGCAAAGCGACAAAACTGTTCTGCATGCACTCGTCCACTGTCCATGCATTATTGACTTGTGGAGTTATGTCAAACAGTTGTTGTTGCGTTTAGGACAGATCTGGTTATCAGCCAAGTCCATAGTGAAGATTGACCTGCCACCTTCCTTTGGCCAGGAAGGGCAGGCAATTTTCTTCTGTCTAGTAGCAAGTAGTGAAAGAGATTGTATGGTGGACCAGGTTGAAAGGACTGAAGACAGACACTTTTCTCTTCAGCCAATCCTTCATCAACTCATCAACCTTTTCAAATTTCACTTGGAAAGGAAGATGAGGGTGGAGAAAGAAGTGATGCCCCCCCCCCTCCCAGTACATTTACTGAAAGGTGGATGAATGTACTGAAAATGGCCCATGTGAGTGGACTTGCTCTAATAATGCACCTGTAGGCTGGTGAATTTGAGAAGAGATGTACCCTTCCTGTGTATCTTCAAAACTTCAGATGGTTCAGGATTGGTGGGGTGCTGAGCCAACTCTGGGTGGTCATCCTCCATTGGGGAAATCTCATTGTTATATTTTTCTTGTTTAATGTTTATTGTTATTGCTTTCTTAACTGTTTACTCATTGTTTTGTGTAAAAACCACACTGTCCCTAGTTAGTCAAGATCTTATCCTAAGGTTTGAAAGCAACACGTCTCCTCAAATCACGAGAATCTTCCTTAGGGTTCTTGCAGAATACAAGATGGCACTTTCTGTAAGTCAACATATATCTTAATTCCAATACCCTTTAGCTTCTTAGATAACAGTTTGGGTGTTATGTTAAGTGCACCAATTACCACAGGAACAATTATTCACTTTTGTGTTCCACCATTTCTTCATCTCTCTAAGTAGATTATGATTTTTATCATTATTAAAGTGGTGAAACCGTAGTCTTTAGTGGGTCAGAAAAATTGCTTTACAGCATTTCTTTCAGCTCTTTGCTGAGTTCAAATTCTGCAGAGGTCAACTTTGCCTTTCATCCTTTCAAGGTTGATGAAGTAAGTACCAGTTATGCACTGGGGTCAATGTAATTGACTAGCCCTCTCCCCCCAAAAATTTTAAGTCCTGTGCTTACAGTAGAAATTATTATTATTATTATTATTATTATTATTATTATTTAGGGTGGAAGACTGATAAACTCATTGGCTGGCTAGTATATTGTTAGAGCAAATGCTTTTACAACTGGATGCCTTTACTCAACTGCAAAGAGGATAGAACCAGTGTTCTTCACACATCAGACAAACGCATGCAAACAGTTATGAAACTTGGACAAGGCACAATAACTGAAGTAATATTTGAACATATGACCATATTATTCAAAACAAATAAATGTTAACCTATATAGCTTAAGATCTATATCATTTTATCTTAGCATTAGTGGTTGAAAGAAATAACTTTCTATGTTGTTCACACTTTTGACATACATTTTGTCAGAAAATTTAGATTGTGTTAATAGAAATTTTTATCAAACTATTTCCATGAGACCTATTTTCCTAAAATTCCTTTTCAGTTCATGCACATACTTCCACCAAATATCTAATACTAAGCAGACTGGTTTCTACTATAACTGGGATTGTGATGGGCAAAGTCCATCATTTGGGAAATAACACAAAGGAAGCTGAAACCTTTTTACATTAATTTTAATATGAAAACTGTTGTTCCATATGTCCATGTAATGTAGGTTACAATAACAGAAAACTCTTACCAAGATCAAAAGGAACTGCCTAGCTAAATATAGTTTCAAACAAATATTTCTTACTTTTGTATAAATTATGAGAGAACCAAGTCTTTTGTTAAATCTCATATAAATTAATAGCCATATATACAAAATAGTGATGACTTTCTCCTTGAAAATATTCTGCATCTTGAGCAACAAATATTTCCAGAAGGAAATCTTTGTGAATTTTTTTTTTTTTTTCCTAGAGAAATATTTTTAAATATAGCATATTTGACTATGTATAATTAATTATGTCACCCATAACTAAATTTCTCATAAAATAAACTGTTGGTTTCAATTCATTTTGTAAATAATGTGGAATGAATTCATGAAATACTTTTTTTTTTATATTAGAGAGATTCTAGATAATAAAACTAGAAGTCATCTCAAGTAGATTGATATATAAAATGGGTTAATGTGAAAAAGACTTAAGCTTTTCAAAAAACAATACACTAAACCTTGTATAACTTCTTTTATATCAGAGTTATATTAGCCATAATTAATTTCTCAAATCTATAAAGTAAACATTCTGGGCCTATTTAAATTAGCAGAAGCATTTTTTTAATGTTCAGTTTTAAATAAAAAGAGTGAAGTACCAAGTTCTTTAACCTATTTGTTACCATATTTTTCTTAATCAACAATCATCATTTCAATTAATTTTGAAAAAAAATGAAGAATTTAGTAAAATAACTGTGTTACTAATAAGCTGATGTTTGGAACATAAATTAGTATAAAATTTTTATGGAAGATTTTAATTTATATCACTTCAAAACGGGATGTTTGTATCATACAGGTAAAGACAGTCTCAGGTGGGCTTGTTGTCAAAAACATGAAAATAGGAAAATTTGTTGATCATCATCGTCAACAACACATTGCTCTTGCATCAAACATTACCCCACATATCTCACTAATTAAAAGATGTGTGTGACATTAGCCTGTTGTTATAAGCTGATCTTTCAAAGTGAATCATAATGCTGGTTGTTGTTCCTCAGAGGAATACTTTGCCATTGGAGTTTCACCCACCTTTCAAATACAAACAGCATTGAAAAGATTTTCTGAAGATTCTCAGCTGTAGGCACTTGCATGAAGGAGCTCAGAAAACAATGGTACTAATCTATTAAAGCGGCCCCAGTGACTGACTGGTACTTCATTTTATCAACCGTGAAAGATTGAAAGGCAAAGTTGATCCCCTTTCGATTTGAACTCACAGCATAAAAGGACTGAATTAAATGCCATAGACATTTTCTCTGCTATCAAAAGTTTACTGATTAAAGATTGATTTATTCATTCAAGATTGATATTTTTGTTAGTTTTTGAAGAAGGCATATGTTCGACCATCTCAAACAGTATGATATTCATAGAAAAATAAACAAAGTCAACAAATTAAGATAGATAGATAGATCGGTAGGTAGGTACATAGGTTGGTAGGTACATATGTAGTGCTGATACATGCACATACAGACACATACAAAAGCACACGTATACACAAAGAGACAGAAACACACACACACTCCACACATGCATACACAGACATATATAGGCGCACATACATACACACGCAAACTCCTATACATAGACACATTCAAGGACGCCCACAAAGGAAGTACAGAGACATACATGCACACACACATAGACACATGAATATGCAAAATACATAGGTGCATACTTACATACATACACAAGCACGCACACACACAACAAGGTCTCAAGCAGACAAATGAGGCCTCTGTAACAAACTATGAAGAAAGTCATTGAAAAGGTTGCAAATAGCAACGAAACAGTTTTGACAAACAAAAGCAAAACAAATGACATGTGTTTAACCAAATTAAACAAACAATCAATTAGTTAGTTGCATATTTAACCAATTGACGAATAATAAAGGAGTGAAATTGAACCAGTGTGTGTGTGTTAATATTAGCATAATGACTCTTCCTAGACAACAAAACTATCAACAAAAAGAAAGCAGTTAGAAGCTTTTTTTTTTACTTTAATTTACTGTTATTGAAACCATGGACCATAAGAAATTGAGTAAATCAAAATATTGTAAGTGTCTCCTGTAAAATCCTAGTTGTGTCTATGATTAAATCATAAATATCATTATGATTCCAAATGGTTTTACTCATTTTGGAAGATGTCCTCCTTTGAATTCTTGTTTTATTTATAAATAGTGATAGCAAATATAATTCATTACAGAGTCTTGTGATATTCCATTGTTTATAGAGCATTGATCAATTAGAAAGTATAATGTAAACAGGAATTAATTTACTGTGTAAAAGTGTAGATCTGTGTTTATTTTCAGTAATAATTTCAAAAGGACTATGTTTATGATATTTCTCTACTGTAAATAGATGTCAGAAATTTTATCATGATTTATTTTGTTTAACAGACATTTAGCTTCTACAACTGACATTCACTACTGGAGTTAGGGGTGACTCAACTAACATTTATATTTATCTTTTTTGTTTGTTTTATTTTTGTTCTGTTAAACACCCACTCAATGTAGATAAAGTGGTCCTGTGAATATGTAACTATTTAGGCTTCAGTTTTTGTGTTTTTTAGCTCTAATGTCAATCCCACTTGAGTAGACCAGTGACTAAAACCATTCCATCTGTTTAGGAGTAATTAAGACCACATTATCGTATGTACCTTTCCCTATTATATGATGCATCTAGTTTGAGGGAGATTTAGTTGCTATTTCTAGCAGGTTGTGCAATGACAGAGATCCTTTGCTGACTTACTATACCTCACTTTATGAGGCTGGAGAATAGGTACTAAGCATTTCTGAGAGAAGTAATTTTGATAGACTAACAACTTATCCAACTGGAGATTTGTCTTACATTTATTTAACACTACTACAACTGAAGCTAGCATCAATTTCATGAAACTATCATTCATGGAGTAATTAGCATAAAAAAATTAATCCTTTTATTCACAATTGATTATTAAGTCAAAGGCTATAAAACACCCTTCAAATTTTTAAAGTCTTTCAATTAACTTCAGTTAGTAAATGACAAACTGACCATTTTATCATCAGTACACAAGTCATGGTAAAAACTATGCAATCAATACATTTTGAGACTATCCACCCAGCTTTTTCCCTTGTAATTTGCATGTCTGCAACAAATACTGGTGCAAGTTTAAAACTGCAAATTAGTCAGCAGTGAAAAATAAGTACTTGCAGTTAAGGGTTTGGGGGTTTAGGTAATTGAAAGGAAATCTAGCCCCCAACAAGAGAGTTGTCAACCAAAAAAACTGAAACAATACTACACAGGGCTGTAGAGTCAAAATCAGAAGCATTTATTGTGTGCTGGAGTCGGTCAGTAAAATATACTTCTTCCAAATTTGTTTAACTGCAAATTACAATAATGTGTTAAAATTCTCTGTTTCACAGGTAATGACTGTTTTCTGCACTGAAAGCAGTTAAATCAGATATATAGGGTTTTATGAAGGAGGATCTGGGAGAAGTAATTTCGTTTACAAGACATTAGTAAATTGGGGATTTTCATTTATGATTTAACCCTTATTCTATAGCTGCAATGTTTGTTTAAAACATTTTGAAAGGATAAACTTCTTAATCTTTTACAATATAATTTTGTTTCATTTAATGTAATCTTTCATGTTATATTCATGTAAATTTTCCATTCAAATCAATACTTCAATCTTTGAAAGGAAGCATTATGTATCTAGTTGAGTTTATTTCTTTTAAATATCAACTTGTTGAATTGCTTTAGGTGTTTCCAATTTTTTTTATAGTATTTTTATAATTTATTTCTTTCATATCTTCTTACTTTATATCCTTTTGATAAAAACATCCTGTTCCTTTGATTTAAAAAAAAAGTTTTATGCTTAATTGTTTGCAACTTCTTTAAATAGATGATTTAGAAAACCCACAACTGCACAGTTGTAACCTTTAAAGCCAAACTTTAGATAGGTTAAGATACTAAACAGTTACTTGAGGAGTCACATTGGCCAAGTGTCAATATAAGAAATACATCCATCTAATCACAAATAAAGGAGTGGTGATATCATAACTGAGGAGTTAGTCAAAGATCTTGTGTACTAACTTTGCAGCCTAGATACAAAGGAATGGAAAAATCCTTCAAGAAGGAAATACAACCCAGAGAGTGGCAAATATTGGTTGTTTCTAGTCAGCTGTGTCTAAAATTTTGGGACACCTATTAGCAAAATGTGAAAGTTATAAAAGGAAAATATTTTGGTTGACTATGGAAAGTGGGAAAGCAACAGGGCAGAAAACTCAAAGCAGAATGCCCTGAAAATAGAAAATGCACAAAAACAAAAAATATCAGGATTTGATGTTTGTTACAGAAATGTAAGAAACCAACAAAATGAAAATATGAAATATTTACATACAGAAAAACCAAACAAAAACCTGCCCTAACACTTAAACGGGTATAAAAAAAAAATGGTTGCAGTTGGCTAAAGGAAAGCAATCATGGAATATGGATGATTGGATGAAAGGGATATTAGCATGACGAATTATAAATCTACAGTGTCCAAAGAACAATGTTGGAACTTTTGTTTGGTACTGTTCTAATGAACATATAGAGATGACTGCTTAAAGAATACAGATTTCTTTATTCATTTATGATATGCAGTTGCATTTCAGGTAAAGTACCCATGCAGATGGTATTCGTTACCCCCAATAATCAATGCATTGGTGTACAATGAAATTTGACACTTTTCTCTTTGCTTCCATAGTAAATGGTGATAAGAGTTGTTTTCCACAATGATATATCATCTTATTTCTTTACTGCCCACAAGGGGCTACACACAGAGGGGACAAAAAAGGACAGACAAACGGCTTAAGTCGATTATATCGACCCCAATGCGTAACTGGTACTTAATTTATCGACCCCGAAAGGATGAAAGGCAAAGTCGACCTCGGCGGAATTTGAACTCAGAACGTAACAGCAGACGAAATACCGCTAAGCATTTCGCCCGGCGTGCTAACGGTTCTGCCATATCATCTTGCTATAGAAAAAGCTTTCAAGTTTTTCTTCTTGAAAGTCATCGGTACACAATGACTTTAACAAATCTGGTTAAATTTATGGTAGACATTTTTTAAAACAGTCCTTGACATGAATCCATCCTGCAAATTGATCAACAGACCATTATTTGAGCAACTTTGAGCCAGCTTGATGGGGAGAATCACTTTACACAAGTAGAGACCATAACTCAAAGAAAAGAATTCAGACTTTTATAAGTTTGAGGAGAAACAAAAAGTACTGCCTGTGTAGTTTTTGTTTATATAAATTTTTCTTTGATTTTTTTTTCTGAAGAAAATATACCATTTATTACAATAATTTACTTTAATTTGCTTGAGAGCTATTTCATGAAGTCAGAATATTCAGCTATCAATCTTGATGCCAACCTGCTTGAGACCAGCCATGGTCAACTTCCTGCTTTTATGTGATTTAAATTAAAATCTTTCATCAAAATTTCATGTTAATTTTGGTTTCCAATACCAGATTAATTAGAAAAATTTTGTTTTACTAAACTTTTCATTATTTTGAAAAGTAACTGAAATAGAAGCAGTGTACTTCAAGAAGAATGTAATAACAAAAGGGCTGTCACTTTTGTTTATTTGCTATGAAAGGAAAAGCTAGGTGAGCATCTTCTAAGGGTGGTGTAATCAAAGATTTTTGCCAGAGGCTGTACAAATGGTTTATGAACTAATCCATTTTTTTAAAAATTATGTTCACAACAAAGTAAATGTTTAATTTGGATCAAAATAGTTTCAGCTCTAACATTTCTGTCTTTCAGCATATCCTAGTTAAAATCTTGGATAATAGCCCTTTAAAATTTCAGGTGTTACAAATGAAAATGTATGGCAGACTTGTTAGTAATATTGCCTGAGTCATGATTTTTTTTTTCTTCAAAGCATATATACAGGGTTATTTTTTATGTGGTAAATTGTAATTTTTTTTATTATTCAGTCATGGTTTTTAGGAATTTTTCTATGGAGACACTAACAATTGTTTGTAGAACATGTTCTAATGGTGGGAATGCTTAAGATAATATCTTTGGCATTTGCATATTTACAATTTATTTGCATAACACTCAACAAGTCAACCAGATAACCAGGTTCAGTTGTTTTCTTACGAATGTTTTACCAATGCATATAACAATAACATAAATGGCCTTCTGGATCTTAACCAATGCTGTCTGTAATCAGGTCAACATGCTTATTCTTTTCTTATTTGAATTATTGCTGATGATAAACAGTGAAAACTTATACTAGAATTCTAATCTATATGAAAACTAGAAAACTTATTGTTAAATCCATCTAGGAATTCTAATTTGAAGGGCTCCATTTTAATATATTTCTATATTGTCTACACACAACTCACTAGTTAGAATGACATTGGCTAGAGCTAATGAACTTCAATACTTAAACCACATTGTGCCTTTAAGGCTGATAATATACTCTAGTTTTTTCTTTCTTCCTTATATCACATGTTTAGCCTGAGGAAAGACATTGTCAAGCAAAACAGTTTAAATATGTACAACAGTAATAAGTATGAAAATAGGACATAAAACTTTTGTCATAAATTGACCATTAAATAGCAGTGTTGACCTGATTGTATATAGCATTGGTTAATTAAAGTTGTATTGTTTTCTCATGAACCCATTTCTAAATGCAGAAGGTAACTCAAATAGGAAGCTAAGCTGTTGTTTCCTCACCACATAAAAACAAGTTCATCAGATGATCTTTTAGATTTATCTACAACAAAATATTTTCTTTCTAAGCATGAAGAGCAGACTGCAGAAGCATGTATAAGATGCATGATACTACTTGGTGAAGAAACAGACATTGAGAGATGAAACAAATGGAGAGAATGTGATAGATTGGGTGTACAAAATTAACTTCCATGAACTGCAGAATGCAAGTGTGTTGAGACACTAGCTGGACATTAAAAACAAAGTGAAGTGAAGTGAAGTGAAGTGAAGTGAAGTGAAGTGAAGTGAAGTGAAGTGAAGTGAAGTGTGAAGAAGAGACACATAATCAAATGTGGTCATGTGATGTAAATAATGAATTCCATGTGAATAATGTGCCAACAATGCAGATAGTGAGGGTACCTATGACAGAAAAGTAAAAAAAAAAAAAACACTAAAAACATGCATAATAAATTGTGGTATGGTTAGATCTAAGGATCAGAAAGAGATGATACAGAATCAAAACAAAAGATGAACTGGGATTGGTTCTGCCTAACTCAAACTGTTATGGTAAAACGGATGTTAAATTAATGGTAATTAAGATGATAGAGATGGTGATGATTTTTTTCAGAAATGTATTCTTTCAGATATTTACTATTTCAGTTGATGGAATTTATTGTGATCACATGGATTGTTACTTTCAGGTTTCTTTTCAAGTTGAAATCATACAACCAGGAGTTAATATTTTGAATAAAAATTGTTCTTTTTCTTTCAGACTTACAGCTGTTGTAAGAAAGATGATGTATGGACTGTTCATTCTTTTGGTAACAACAGTTGTTGCTGAAGACTTGTGGCAAGATCTTGTATTACATGAAGAGCATGTCCCTTATTTCTTTTATAACAATCTACATTTAAAAGAGAAATGTAAAACTGATAACAAGTGTCCGTACAAAAAGGTATGTATATTGAAAATGAGAACTCATTTTATGATTTTTGTACATTTATTGCTATAATTTCTTGTAAACTCTCTTTGCAAACCTGTTTCAATCATTTGGTTGTTGTCACTGTATTTTAC
Organism: Octopus bimaculoides; assembly: GCF_001194135.2. Lineage (NCBI taxonomy): Eukaryota > Metazoa > Mollusca > Cephalopoda > Octopoda > Octopodidae > Octopus > Octopus bimaculoides. The sequence continues at coordinate 54,684,538 of NC_068981.1, read as the reverse complement.
ATGGCCAATACTTTTGGTAAAACATAAGTATCATAAACAATCTTTGTGCCCTATAAATCTAAGGAAATTGTACCTTACAAGGAGAATTGCTTTTAAAGATATTAATTCCTACAACTGACTTTCAAAAAACGCGTGTGTTTTATCATGGCATAAGCTTTGCTTCTTTCAATGACATTAAAATGTAACATTAATTTCATATTTTGAAATTAATCCAATTTCTTCCTCTAGAAATATTATAGGACAAATGACATTTTCATTTTCTCTTTTATATTCTTTTTGTTTTGTTCTTAAGAACAGATGGCATCAATATCTTTTCTATTTATTTTAGTTCAGAAAAGGAAACATCATTGTCAAATGCTTTTAAATTAGTTTTATATTGTGGATATTTCTTTTCACTGAACTGCAGCAATGCTGTGGTAACTGCTTTGAGGTATTTAGTTGATTATATCTACCTCCATACTTTTTCTGATACTTATTCTATCAACCCCAAAAGGGATATATAGCAAGGCCAACCTGGGTGTAAAGGGATAAACTTGTAAGGAATGAAATACTACAAGGTATTTTTTGTTCAATGAACAGATTTTTGTCCTCTTGTCATTATGCAGGCATAGTCACAAAGTAACCCTCTTGGTAATTTTTTTTTTTTAATTTTAAACAATTTTAGAATAGATAAGTATGTTTTTGACTTATACTGGAAAACAAAATTCTAAAAACAATAAATGATAAGAATTAGTCACTTGCCAAACAAGTACCACTCCAAAACTGATATATATATATATATATATATATATATATATATATATATATATATATATATTACTAGCTAGAAAAATATTTGCTGTGACTTTTGCATTTAGAATTGTGTGGGTATAATTTGTATGATAATAGGTTAAACCTTTCAAAATAGTGAGCAGTGTAAAGTAAGAGGTCATGGAGAAACTGTAAATTTGTTTGATTTTTATGTATTATAACCTTGTTCGTAAATTTTGCTTCACAGAATCACTAAATGAAATTACCATTTTGGTAAAAGATTTCTTCATGATTACAGTTTAAAAGTGCTTAAAACTATCTTGTTAATGAAATAGTCATTAATGAAAAATTAAGTATCTAAATTAATGACTGTAATTTGAGATGGTTAATTAGGCAGATTCTAAAAACGAAGTAATGATATTCTTGAATGGATTAATGCACCATGTATATTCTATATTATTGTTAAGCATTACAAATAGCAGCTAATATCATATCACTTAACTATTGCCATTTACTCACTTGTTTGGATACCATAAAAACACCTATTCAAAAGGCTAACCAACAATAAAATACATTGCACATACTATAACACAAATGTTCACATCCCATTTGAAAGAAATTGGCCCAAAATGTAAAATGGCAGCAACATATGACAAGTGAATGCCTTTATCTAGACCTGCTGAAAGTTAGGAAGAAAACACTATTTTCAAAATCAAGATTAGCTGCTTTAACTGAAACCAATGCTAGTATATTCTGGGTATGTTAATATAATGGAAATTTTTACATTGTTTTTTATATACAAGGGAGTGCTGAAAAGTTCCTGGCATTAAGCATATCACAAAAGGCCTGGTTGGAGGCCCAAACTTCCAAGTTCTTTTATGGGGCTTACAAGGACCACTACAATAAGCGTGTGACTCTGAGAGGGGAATATGTTGAATAAAATCATAATTAATTGATACTCTTGTATTTTCTTTTACCCAAAACCAAGAACTTTTCAGTACCCACTCATAAGTATTGTATATCCTAACTGAAAGCTAAAGAAGGCATAATTTTTAATTTTCTAAGCTGGGAATTGTACTGAAATTGTGTGTAGATAACTTTCTGTAGGTTTAGAAGATATTAAATCATGTTGGATAAACAAATATGTTATTTAGAATACTATGAAGCAGATAAGCAACCATTTCAAATTTGTTTAGACACAATTTAGGACAACTTCCATCGTAGGAGAGTACAAGACAAGACCTTAGAAAGCTCTAGAATAAAACATAACATTCAGTTCTCTATAAAGGACCATTTATTACAATAGCCAGTAAGCAACATCAAAGGTTATACTTCTGATGAAGTCTTGTCAACCAGGAATGTTTGTAATTTTTTGCTTTACTTGCTATGCTAGAGAATGTTAGCTAACCTGCAATATTTGGTCTACCAAATAATGGTCTAGCAAAGATGCTCTTCCTGCTACCAGTCTTCACCTGTTTCCATGGCAGATAATATTTCCCCATGGTTAGACATATCTCAGAAGATTGAAAATGAAAGACATGGCTTGTATGATGTTGACACTTGCTTACAGCTGATGTCAAGTCAGGGAAACACAAAACACACAGATATACATACATGTACATGACAGGCTGCTTTCAGTTTCCATCTATCAAATCCATTCACAAGACTTCGATCATCATGGGGCTATAGTAGAAGATACTTGTCGAAGGTGCCACATGGCAACTTTTCTCCATACAGTTTTCATTTACAAGGAGTAAATGAAAACAATGAACAATCTCATTCAAATATTCCTATCTTCATTAGAATAGATTAATCAACATTCGGCAATCATCTTGTAGCTTTGGGATTTTGAGGATGTGATTGTTTATTTTTTAGAATAACATTGTAAGGTAAATGTAAGAGGCCAGATCTGACAGTTTTAATATAAAACAGGTAGCATATTTTGGCTGGATATAGCCAGTTTAAATGTTAAAAGGTTAAATGAATCTCACTAATTGTATGTCCCTAATTTCATTGAAAATTACTATTTGAGAAAAGGAAAAGGTGCAGCAAAATTTTATGAGACCCTTTTTTCATCTGTACAAATCTCAAGGTACACAACATGTGAACCAGCACTTTCATTGAAATAAAAGATAAAATTTAAATGAAGCTTTCTGCTAAAACTGCAGCACATATACCAGTGTAAGACTGTTACACTTTTGAGCTGGTTTATTTAGTTTTGGCATAACAGCTGTTTGTGAGACTATATTTTTCTATTTCAATAGTTGATTACCAGACATGTGCAGTAAACCTCTATTTATGTATCATCTTTGCCCTCTCTACACTGCTTATATTAGCCAACTCTGCATCAGACTGCTTCCTTCCACCTGCAGTGACATTTGTTTTCAAGTATATGTATTTATTAGGAAACTTCACATTTCTTGTTATTTTTATATATAGTGTTTGTTTTTAAGTTTGTATAATATGGCTCTTAAATTTTTTGTTTAAATTTTAATAACATTGTTTTGTTTTAATATTTGCAACAAGCATTTGGACTCAAAGCAATGTTGGGGTTATGAAAAATCTTGTCATTCCAGTTTGCAAATGTCTACACCCCATTGTCCTGATTCCAGTAATGGATGGTAAGCATGCATTTTTTTGTTATCAAAACTTCTGTAAATACGTTTTTTTGGATGAAAGGAATATTTTGTCTGAATTTTTAAAAACTTGTAGATCAACCTGACTCATCAGTACATTTTCTTCTCACCACTTGCACCTCATGGATTAAGGATTAGGGTTGAGAAGATCTGGTCATAAAGCTGTTAAACTGATATTTGTAAAGCTGTTCAAATTAAGCTAAAAATTCAAGAACATAAGTAACACATTTCGAAAATATTTTTCATTAGATAATTACAAATTAAATTTTATACCTTAACAGTTGAATACACTTTTGTTCTACAGTAACCTGGGGAAAATGAATAGACATCTAAGTTTACTTGTAATAGCCTGTTATTAAGTATATACTTATCTAAATTAATTATCTTTCAATATCATACTGAATTTGTTACATAATTCTTGTTTATACAGTACCAAACTATAAGTTTTTCTTAAAATTAATATAAACATTTGCTTTCGTAAAATCACTGTATTTTATTAAACTAATTACTTCATTGTTTTATCTTTTGCTTTTTGTATATTATAAAATTAGTTAAATTATTCTTACTAAGTGTAAATTTTGTTTCATTAGTAAATCAATTTCATTTTAAGATTTTTGTTTCACAAGCACATGATTCTGAGTTCCATCTCACTATTGTGCAGCATCTAATTCAAGTGTCTTCTACTGTAGTCACAGTACAGGATACTGGGCTTATAAACTCTATTCATTTCTTGTGAGAAGAATTTATCAAACATAAACTGTGTGAAAGCCGATAGTGTATGTATATCTCTGTATGTGTTTATATACTGGTTTGATCTCACTGCAAACCACTTTGGGCAAGTGTCTACCACCATGACCTCAAATTGACCTTCATCTTGTCAGTAGAATTTAGCAGACAGAAACTTTATAGCAGGTTGTCATACATGTATATACTAGCTTTTAAGCAACTGACTCCGAATGGGAGGATCTGGAAATAGATCTCTGACTTGTTTTGGAAAATTTGTTGCAATTGCTTCCTCCAGAGTCATATCCCAATGATGATCATATTCGTCACAAAAAAAATCATGTAAAAAAATCGCCACAAACAATCACAGTAATACAAACATAGGAATCCAAAATTGCAGGATTGCAGGTCCGGATTCAGCCCAGAATGTTTTTAATTTATTCATGGAGTTAACCTTTAGATTATAAAAATTGTTATCGTACAAAAAAGTTTGTCGCAAAAAGTCACGTAAAAAATCACCGAAAATAATCACAGTAAGGAAAACTTGGGAATCCGAAATTTCAGGATTGTAGGTCCGGATTCAGCCCAGAATGTTTCTAATTTACTCACAGAGTCAGCTTAATTCCAAAATGGTATATGTTGGGCTACAGCCTCTAGGAATAAAGCTGAAAAAGTGTGACACACTGACATTCACATTTATTATATTAATTATATTGTATTTAAGGCGTCGAGCTGGCAGAATCATTAGCATGCCAGGCAAAATGCTTATCGGTATTTCATCTGCCATTAGGTTTTGAGTTCAAATTCCGCTGAGGTCGACTTTGCCTTTCATCCTTTCAGGGTAGATAAAATTAGTACCAGTAACATAATGAGGTCGATGTAATCGACTTAATCCCTTCCCCCAAAATTTGAGGTCTTGTGCTTCCAATATAAAGGATTTATTAAAGTTGAAAACGTGTGACACACTGACATTCACATTTATTATATTAGATATGTTTAATTTTGGGGAAACTTTATTTCAATTAAAGTGTATTTTATGTGTGTGTGTGTGTGTGTGTGTGTCTATTAAAGGAAGCAAAAATGTTAGTGTTCAGTATGTTGGTGACAGGAATTTCTGTCAAAGAGACATGGTTAAACAGAGTTGTACAACATCTCCCTCTTTATCTCACATGCCCACACTTTCTCTCTCTCTTTTATTATTACTCTCACTGCCACCATCAATACTACTACTTTTAATAAAACATTATCAACTCTCCCTAAATTTCTTTGTCTCTCTTTCTCTCCCTCTTTTTCTTTCTCTCTATCTGTCTTTGCCACCCCCTCACCATCTCTATGCCTGCTATTACTCTCACCCCATCATGAGGAATGGTAGGAGTGTCATTGAATAGTGAGAGAGGGGGGGGGGTCTAAGTGTGACACACTGATACACAGAAATTAGTTTTTGCATTATATTAGATGTTTAATTTTGGGGAAACTTTATTTCAATTTAAGTGTATTTTATATGTGTATCTATTAACGAAAGCAAAAAATAAAACAAAAACCAGTGTTCAGTATGTTGGCAACAGGAATTTATCAAAAAACAAAGTTGTTCATCATCTTCCTCTTTCTCTCACATACCTCTCTCATTGAATAATGAGAGAGGGAGCCTAAGTGTGACACACTGACACACAGAAATTAGTTTTTGCATTATATTAGATGTATGTATGCATGTGTGTTTATGTGTAGTTTATAACTCTTCCTGGGTTTCATTGTTCAATACAAAAGGAAAAAAAAAAAACAGGCATCTTCTGTTAAAACTAAAGTATTTATTTCTTCATAGTCTAAAAGCTAAACAATTGCTACTTTATACTACATAAATTTGAGATTCACTGCTATGTAATTCAGGAAAGACCTGCTTTTGGTTCTATTTCAATTCTTTTACTAGGTTTTATGACAAGAAGTCTCAGATAGAATCATTCTGGGAAAATGGAGATTTTGGTTATGTGAAAAAAAGAAGAGAAGAATTAAAATCCTACTGTACTGCTGAAAAACTTGTAATTCTACTTGAATTTATTTTTTTTATTTATTTTTTGCCTGATATCAAGTATTAATAAGGTTCCTTTCCCCCTTATCTTTGACCTTGTTTTCATTTCATATTGATTTTATTTTTGTACTTTTTCTCTTTCTTCTCCCAACAATGTATTTTTCTTCCTCCCTAAGTCCATGTGAGTTGTTGTTATTGTTGTAATTACTGTTATTAGTGTAATGGTTTCTAGGTATCAATTACAGCATCTATGCAAATTGTCAGCAAACTGAGCCTGTGACCCAGTTTGATTTTACTTACAATTTCCCAATCTCCTTGGGAAATATGTAAAAGTCGTTACTTTCTAATTGAATGAAGGTAGTGAATTTCTCCCTTGCTCCCACCAGTCTCAGGGACCCTGGAAAGGGAAAGGGGCAAAGAGTTTGCATGCTATCACCAGCACAGCAGTGTGTTCATAGACAAGAGACATATCACTATGTAGATAGGTAAGAAAAAATGGGCAGACCTTGCTTGAATACAAGCAGTGTGATCTCAGCCAAACACAACTAAGGTGATGGTGTTAAAGTGTAAATACAGCAATGTTTTATGTCTGCTACTGTAAAACAGGAATATTCCCTGTGACAGTTTCTCAGTTTTCATCTACCAAATTTCGCTTACTAGGCTTTGGTTGATCCAAGTTATGATAGGTGTCACACTGTGAGATCAAATCCAAGCCATGCTTTCATACATAATTTTGGTTGGTTATCTAATACCCAATCAGCTCAGCTATCCATTCCTTCTACAAACTTATACTACTAAACTGGTCTACTAGTAAGCTAATCCAAAGTCACTACCTTCATTCAATAATATGATAGATAAATAGTGCAGCAGTTTGTTGGATTGCAGTGCTAAATTCAAGTCTCCTGTGCAAAAGCTATCTGTGATAAAGTAGTATTTTATCCATGGGTGATTTGTCATTCATCAGCTAAACACTGCTGAAAGCATAATCATCAGCCCCATGGACTCTTGTGATGTAGAAAAAGAAAACAAGGAGGATGTTATCAAATTATGTTTTCACCTGGCTCCTCTCTTCTATCTCTTAATCTAGACACATTTTGTTATGTAGAAGTGTAATTAATAATGCATAGCAAGCAATAGATTTCTATATTTTCCTAATTTTTTTTTTAATGTAAATTTTCCATGTGAAATGCTCTAGAAAATTTTTGTTTCTTCTCCAGTGAGCCATAAATTCTAAAAGATCAAGGAATACTAATGTAGTCTCTATACTAAAGTTTATCAATCCTTCCCCACTTCTCCCAAGAACTGCAGTCTTCTGGAGGTTTCTCCTTGCCCACCATCTTTTTTTATGAACTCCTCTAATTTCCATCAACAAGTTCCTTTGAAATATGCCATGAGCATGTTGGTTGTCATTCTTAAACTTTTACATTTAATGCTGTTCCTATATATTTTTCAATCACCCTTCTTTCCAAAACAATTACAACTCTGGCCCATACTCATAGTTTCAGATCTAACTAAAATAGTTTGGATTTATTTATTTAGTTCACCCAATTATTCATTTAAGAATAATTTCTCGAAGAATATGTCTTAACCTTGAAGTTCATTCATATTAACTGAGAAAATATATAAATAAATTTATATTAATTTACTATTGTACAATAAAACGCTATGGAATCTAATTTTTACTATGAAATCTTTATGGATATGCAATATTTCAGGGACACCTTTAAACCAATTTTATACAGCTTAATGATTCAGTAATGTCTTACAACCAGTTGGCTTCCATCCATCAATATCCCAAACAGCTTTTAACTTTGAAAATAATTGATATTTTCCTTTTACAGGGTGATTCATCTCTAAAATGTTGCAAGTACTTCCGATATTGTGAAGCAACCAATATCTACATTGACTTCAGAAATATTGATCTCAATATTGGGAATGACAGGTAATAGTTTATTTACTAATACTTGATTCATGAGCATTTGAGGCTTTAGGGCCTGTTTACAAATCAAAATAGTATGGCGTTTACCTATAAACAAACAGAATTAAGAATTTGATTAAAAATGTAGTGCAACAACAATGATGAGATAACTTCACAACCTATGATGCTACAATTAAGCAGTTGTTACTTTTTTATGATATATAAATTATCATCTTTGCAGAATCTCATAAAATTACTAGTGTAAGGGTGGAGATTTGGAGTGTAATTCCTAATACCACAAACAGACTAATTACATCTTCAAATGCAACAAGAATCTGAACTCTCACATGTTCTTTTTAGTTTGATAATCTACAGCCTAATTACAAGAGTAATATGATTTAATTGTCTCATTTCTACATGACATTTACATACAAAAATAACAAGGAACTTAGAATACACTAGTTTCCATAAAAATGTGACTTGGGTCTTGCCTGTATATTTGAATTCTCTTCTTACAACACACAGACTTATTCCAGTTTCTGATCTTTAAAGTCACTAACTTAACTATATTTTTTTCATACAGGTAGTATCTCTAAGGTATTTATTCTCTAAATAACATTTTTTTCCCTACAATAACTGATATAGAATATTTCACAATTAGTTTAATCACTATTTCATCAAGTATGATGAAGTTTGTGCTTTACTGATAAGGTCTTTCCCAACTAGAATATTGGTCATTTTCTTCACCATATAATGCATAGAGCATTAAAAGGCTAAGTCTTTTTATTATGTTAATTAAAAAGTTGAAAGAAGGAATTTACTGGAGTATTTATTTTGTATCTCTTGAAGTGAAACAAAGTTTTGATAAAAGGAAAATTTTCATGTGCAACTTGTCTTTGAACAGATTCCGAGAAGACATTCTCAAAGAAAATGAAATTGGGGGCCATTGTCATATTTTCAAAAATTTAATACGGGCCGAAGGGCAACATAAAAGTCCACTTCAGTCATGGTATGTTCACAATTTCATTCATTTTCTTTTACATCGTTTTATTGATTTCTATAAGACTTTAATTTTGAACCCTTACTAATGATTGTATTTTGAATTAATTTTTCATTGAAAATGTAAATTTTGAATATAAAATTTTCATATTAAGGGGAATGGAAGTAAAATGTACAATATCCACTATGTGGTTAAGATGTTATCTTTGCAATTGCAGAATTGATCCAACTGCTCAGAATCTTGGATAAGTGCCTTCTACTATAGTCTCAATTTTCCCAGTGCTTTATGAATGCTATTATTTAGTTGAAAGAAATTGTACAGAAGCCAATTGTGTGTGTGTGTGTACATGGGGAGAGTTGTCCTTTTTTGGGGGGAATGTATTTGAGTGGGAAATGTAAATATGAGGTGGTATCGAAAGGTTCCCAGACTAGTTATGTTTAATAAAAAGTAACTTATTTACCTAAGTTTTAACATCCCCTTTAAAATAGTCACCTTGTGCAACAATTTACCTGTACTAGTATTCCTGCCACTTTTGGAATCTGACCTGGAAGTCGTTTTCCGTAAGCGAGTTGAAGACCTTCTGTAATCTGCTCTTGATCTTGACAACGGTGTTAAAGCAATGACCTTTGAGCTGCAGTTTCATCTTGGGGAAGAGATGGAAGTCCACAGGTGCTAAATCTGGTGAATAGGGTGGGTGGGGAGGTGACATGTTGTTTTTGGCAAGAAACTCATGAGTGATGAAAGCTTGGTGACAAGGTACATTGTTGTCATGAAGAATCTAATTCTTCACGCTCCACAGATCCAATCACTTCTGCCAAATGTCCTTCCTCAGATGCTTCAAAATGTCATTGACTGGCAGAGACATGCTGCATGTTAAATTCAGACATTAAGATTGCCTGCACAGACTCATACAACAGACCAACAACATTTTCAATGTCGTTGATTGTCCTCTAACAAACCTTATGCACAAGCTGATGAATTTTCTCCACATTTCTGGAGGTGGCATTCATGGCAGGTCTTCCAGATCACTTATCTTCCAGAGATGTTCTTCCACTTTTGAAGTGCCTGTGCACTTGAAACATTGTGGACAACCCATTGCCTCATTACCATAAGCTTACCAAAGAATGCTCCATGTCTCTGTAGCAGACTTCCCATGTTTAATGCAGAACTCCACATTGGCTCTTTGTTCCAACTTCCTGTCCATGACAAAAATTGCAGTCTACCGCATACACGTGATCACAAAAACACAAATTTCACAACTTACGAAGTAAGACGTCACTCAGCACACTGCCTCATGAAGGTCACTGCTAGCTCTCACTGCACACACAGCCATGTGCTGCCATCTGTTGGCGCACTACAGAACTAGTCTGAGAACTTCTTGATACCACCTTATATTGACAAGAAAAATAATAAATTAGTGCTGTTGGATGAAATCCCTTGTGATATTTGTTCTACCATAGTTGCACGAGCAAACCCTTATTACTTCTCACTGTTGAAAATGTAAGTGAACCAGTGATTGGTACATTGGAAACCTATAACCAACAATGTTATTAATAACAAAAGATAATAAAAAAAAATATATATCTGTACAGGATTTCTTAAATTATTATTCACATCACTCACTAAGATAATGTCACCAAAGCAGATTTGTTAATGTACTTACAACATTTCAATCAATTTTTCAGATATGTAGGATGTCTTGAAAGTTATCAACATGTTTGAAATTTTATTTCAAATAACATACAAAAATACTATTGGATATTTAATCCCTTGATGATTCTTGTATTATTTAAATTTAAATAGGTTTGCAGAACTAGAGAACTATTCATCACTTAATTTCTACACTAATAATACAGAACATTGTGATGTTCATATTGAAAAACCAACAATCATTATGAAAATGGATGTTGGTAAGCAATCTTTTGATTCTGTTTTAAGAAATTTTGTTTGTAATATAATATTGTATTGTAACTATCTTTCTTATAAATGCTCATCTTTAGAGGTTGTTCTATGCAGGATTTCATTATGGTTTCATTTTATAGGATTAAGCCAGCAGTTTTGGGTGAGGGGGAAGTCAATTATATCAACCCTGGTGTTCAGCTAGTACTTATTTTATTGACACCCAAAATGATGAAAAGCAAAGCTGCCCTTGGCAGAATTTGAACTCTTAACGTAAAGACGGATGAAATGCCACTAAGCATTTTGCCATCTCGCCACCTCAGACAGGATTAATATTAGTTTCCAATTTTGACACAAGGCCGGCAATTTCAGGGTTGGAGCTAAGTTAATTACATCAATCCCAGTGCTCAACTGGTACTTATTTTATCAACCCCAAAAGGATGAAAGGCAAAGTTGATCTTGGCAGAACTGGAACTCGGAACATAAAGATGAATGAAATGCCTCTGAGCATTTTACCTGGCATAGTAACAATTCTGCTAGCTCACTGCCTTAAATAGGGTTAATTTTTAATGAAAGCGCAAGCATAGCCAAGTGGTTAAGAAGCTTGCTCAAATGGTGATGATGATGATGATGATGATGAATAAAGGTTTTAGAATTTCTTCATAATTTGAATCAAGTTCTGCACAGACAATGTTCAAGTTGTCCCTATTTCTAAGCTAACATTGTTATTGTTAACAGAAATTGTTATCAGATATTACAAACATACAATATTCAGGGAAAGATTATTATTAAAGTTCTTTTTCTAGTTTGAACAGTCTTTTGATGATAATTTTTATTTGGTGTATCCCAGTTTTTAAAATACATGCACCCTGTTCCTGCATATTGTAAAAGAGTTGGTATCAGGAAAGGCAACTGGCTGTAAAATACTTCCTCAAATTATACTTCTGAACCCATGCCAGTAATGGAAAGTGAGTGATATATGTATATATATATATATATAAACAAAATGTTCTAAATGTACTGCTGATTATGAGGATATACAGATTTTAGATTAATATATTTAGTCATACAGGAGAAAGAAAATAGAATGCACTAAAATAGTACGATGTAAAATTTCTTTTTCCATCATTTAATCCTTTGGATGTTTTCCAGGTCAGTTCAAGCATTCTATTTAGATTTTTGCTTGGAATTTCATCTCTTCTAAAAAGGATATACTGATTAAACATCAACATACAAATCAGTCTGATGATATATTTTATTGCCTAGTGGAGGATATGATCTTCATATTTAAATATCATACCTCACAAAATTGACTTCATTATATTATAAAAAAGAAAACAAATGAAAGGTCAAATCAAATTTGGAAGCACTATTCTGTTGTACCATTCTTCTATTTATAATGAACAAAAACCAATGAATTCCTGTAGCTTAATTGCTAAATTGCTTTTGTGGAAAAGAGCAAGGTTTCCAAAAATATTAACAATATGGCTGAGGGGAAAATACTTATGGGGAATTGTTGTGCATGCTAAATACAGAAATAGTAGGATTGTTCATGTGCAACATAGTGAGTTGAAAGGCTTTGATCTACTGAAATTTTCCAACTGATTAGTTAAGAAAAAAGTCCTTCTAGGTGATGTGATTAAATGCTAAAAATAAGCAAGGAAGATAACCCCAATTAGATTAATAAATTGAATTTCTTAAGCACTGTAAAGAACAAATCTACTCCAATCTACATTGATGGCTTACTATTAAGTCAGCTGGTAATAAGATATGAGTCAGTCTTATTAGACCTCCTCAGCAAAGCAGATGCCTTGCTTCTTGTTTTTAGATTTTAGACACTTTGAGAGGGACTTTATATCTGCTAATTGGTTGGACAATCTCAGTTGATCAAAGTTTTTCAACTCACTATGCTACATATATGAGATCCTACTGTATTCCCAAAAATTTTGTAACAGAGAAAGTAAGTTTCAAATGTGACAGATGCATGGGAGCAGTATATTCTATGAACACATTAAGAACAGATTCTCTTAAATACCTGGATGACTCACAAGAAGTAGTCAATAGATTTTGTTGCCTAAGAGATGTAAATGGCAAGGTAGATGGTTGCTCTGAAAGTATAGAATATGACTAGGTTGGAAAAAGTTTAGTAAGTTACTACCACTGCTTGCAACAAAGGTCTTTTCCCTCAGAGTGAAGGGCAGATTGTATGATGGTTGTGATTGAAGATAGGCATTTAATGATGATGATGACAATTTCATGCTGAACATAACAAATAGCTTGTTGCATGTCAAATGTAATGTAACCTTATTTTCTTTGTATATGATATATTGTTATTCTTCATTAAAGACAAAAATTGATTGGTTTTAATTATCATCATTTAACATTTATTTACTTTACTACCACATATTTCTCATTTTTGTTTCTAAATTTCTATTATAGGTATTAACTTATATCATCATTTCTGTGATTTTATCAACTTATATTTAACACAACATATGAATAATTCCTTCAGTACTGACATTTATATTGTCATGTGGGATACAGTAAGTGCCTTATATTTTATATTTTTGTTATAATATGTCTAGTCTGAATTTAAATGTATTGAAGGTGTACTTTTCTATCAAACAATTTGATCTGAGACTAAGTGTCAGCCAACATATAACTGGTGGCAAACTTTTTGTTGCCTTAATTGCAATCTGGTCATTGACACAGTTCCACTGTAGTGCAATGGAAATTTTGATACCATATAATTAGCAATTAAGTAAAGTTAACAGTTTTTGCATAATTGCTGTATATGTATATATATATATATAATTAATAAAAAAAAAAAAAAGACAAAGAAAAACAATTTAAGGATGTGGTACATGCAAAGTATTAATAAGATGCTCAGAGAAGGAAAGAAAGGGTGTTTTACATTTCAAGCAAAGCTCTTCTTCAGAAACAGGAAACACAGGAAAGTCCAAAAGAAAAGGAAGACAGTGGGGAAAAAATTGCCTACAGTCCACATGTGGTTACATTTTGGAATAATACATAGGTTATATATATATATTACCTATCTACTTTTATATCTGCTTCCCTATCCATAAGCCTTTTATATATCCTTGATGTTTTACATCCATGAACTTACGAAACTTTTATATCCCTAAATCTATCACAAAAATTAAACCTCCTCATACCTTGTTTTGTCTCGTTTTATTTTATACAAATTTATTTTATTTCACCCTCCTCCTTTAGATTCCAAACCTCTCCTACTAACAGTGTTATCCTGTTATCTTATAATATGTGTGTGTGTGTGTGTGTGTGTGTATGTATATCAAGGTTTAAATTGACCACTTTATCTTTCCTTTTCATGAAGATAGGATGGTGTGATTTGAAGGAGATTTGGCTGTTTTTCAGCTGTTAAACAGTTAAGTGACTGTTTACACACATCCTTATTGCCTCATCGTGTACACTATTAATTTAGAGATAGGACTTAGAAGATAGATAGGATTTAAGCTCTAACAGTCAAAGACATCCAAAGTAAAAGAGCAAGTGCCTTATGGTTGAATACCTAGCACTGTTCATTCTAACACAGGCTGCTTGTATACACTTGTTAAAATGATTGCATGCACATGAGCATGTGTCAATAAGTTCATGGTTTCTATTAATGTAAGCTGTAAATACTAGCTAGCATAATACGCTTGGATATAATTGGTAGAGTTTCCTTAAAATATCCATGGAAAAAGTATCTTGAATTGTAAAAAAAAAAAATGTTTATGAAGTTAATATTCACACTGACATTTAACTTTGTATTTCTTGACTTCAGAGCCCTCTCAGATACGGGGAACTATTTGAATTGACTTGGAAAGCATTTACTAAGCATCCAATTATCCGGCTAGGTGACTATAATGGTAAACGGGTAAGTGGTTATGTGACAAAGCATGCAATTTACAGTTTACAGGAAGTTATTTTGAGCACATCAGCTTCATCAACAGCATCATTACCATCATTGTAGTTTAACTAGCTTAACATCTGCTTTTTCATAACATAGATTGAATAGATCTATTGTACAATACATAGTTAATTCTCTCCCTCCCTCTCTCTCTCTCTCTCTCTTTCTCTCTCTCTCTCTCTCTTTCTCTCTCTCTCTCTCTCTCTCTCTTTCTCTCTCTCTCTCTCTCTCTCTCTCTCTCTCTCTCTCTCTCTCTCTCTCTCTCTCTCTCTCTCTCTCTCTCTCTCTCTCTCTAAGAAGCATTGCATATTATCTAAGAAGCATTGCATCCTGAGACATGACTTCACCTTGTCTCCCATTGAGAGCTTGTGATTTTTTCACCCAGCACTCATTGTTGAGTGAAGGCACAATGGTTAAGGTGTTGCATTCACAATTGCAAAGTTCTAATTTTGATTCCTGGACGAAGCAATGCATTGTTTTCTTGAACAAAGCACTTCATTTCATGTTGTTTCAGTTCACTCAGCTATAAATGAGTAATCATACAATAGACTGGCATCCTGTTCAAGAGGAATGTTGTGATCTTGTCCATTTATACACCATGGAAACCAGGTAACTGCCCTGTGAGTCCTAGAACTTGAGACAGTGCTTATACTTACTCATTGTCCAGTTACTTGACAGGCAGATCAGCAGAGTTATCTCTCTGCTATCATCTTTGATACCTTTAATTAACAGCTATTTTTTCAGTTCACTTGTGCTCAATTTTTTATATCATTCAACAGATCCTGTAGCTTGTGTCAACACAAAAAAGTATTATTTTTATAAAATAGATGTTAATGTGAGGAGAAGTGATAATTTTATATCCTTTTAAAACTTTACATATCTTGGCAACAACATTGCCTTGATAGAAACTAATGTCAAAGTGAGTATCCTGTATATTTGGATAGGAAAACAATGGAATAAATAATAACAAAATTTGCACTTTCAATTGATTTAAGTATTTAATATATCATATTGTACAGTTTAACTTCTTGAGTACTGAAAAACATCTTGAATTAAGATTTTTGGATACTCACACTTTATAAATAGATACTAGGTGCAGGCATGGCTGTGTGGTAAGAAGTTTGCTTTCCAACCACAAGGTTTCAGGTTCAGCCATTATGTGGCACTTAGGCTAGTGTTTTCTAGTGTAGCCCTGGATCAACCAAAGGTTTGTGAGTGGATTTGGTAAACAGAAACTGAAAGAAGCCTATCATATATGTTTGTGTGTATTACTATTTCCATGCATGATAGGCATAAACAAATGTCACCATCAATCAAGCTTCATTTCTAATCTTTCATAAAACATGTTTTGTCATGGAGGAATATTGCCTTACTTGAAAACAGGTGAGGGTTGGTGACAGAAAGGACATCCAGCTGTAGAAAATCTGTTTCAATGAATTCTCTTCAACCCAAGTGAGCATAGAAAGGTGAATGTCAAAATAATGATTATGATACTTTTGTGATTTGAGCTTCTTTTTTAAATTCATAGCAGCAACACCATAAAGTGTGCTGCTTCGTGTGTCTGTTTTTTTTTCAATAGAAAAACCTTCAATTGTTCTACCTAAACAAGTGATATCCTGCCAAAGCAGAGATTATGGCAAGTCTGGGACTGATTCCTAAATACTTCAACCTACAATGGCATCTCTCTATAGTTAACTTTAGTAATATATTTCATAAAATAAGTTATATTTTCACAGCTGCTCCTGTTCAATATTGTACATCTGCTTAGTGCTTCTCTCATCACTACATTTATTATCCACTGAGGAGCTCTAATAAATATGAAATGCAAGCAGAATTGTCAGTTGTAACCTCATACCAAAATTACTAAAAATACTGTTAGTCATTGAGCTAATGTTGTCTTTTCTTCATTGCATAAGTATTTCTAAGTAGACTCTTTTATGTTTACTACAGTAAATGTATTAATTATTGTCCTGTGTGCCTCTCACAAAGGACTTTTCCTGAAAAGAAAGACAAATAGGTTGATGGGGAAAGTCAAAATATATTTGACTAACTGATTATATTTGTAACAGCTGTTTTTGTTAATTCTAATCTTCAATGTATATAGTAATCTGAAACACTGAAGATACCAGCTTAACAGTTTGTTAGTTAAGTTAGTGTTAATAAACTTAACCCTTTAACATTCAGATTACTCTGTCACATGAAATGCTTATTTATTCACATTGTTTTGAACTAATTTACGCATTATCTTGTACCTTCAAGATTTTGATGATGTGATTATTTATTTTTGGAATGACATTGTAGTGTAGGTGTGAAAGGTTGGATTTAGCCAGTTTGAACATAAACCAGAGAAAGTATTTTGACCAGATATGGTTGGTTTAAATAATAAAGGGCTGATGCTGAGAACACTAACAAGCTAATTGGAAATAATAATACAGTGATGGAAAAAATATTAATCAATGACATATTTTTTGTTTATTTTAATTTGAAGGTGTGTTTTAAAGATGCAGTGTTTTCATTTCTGCCTCGTATGAGAAGTGGGATGTATTATAACATGCCATTGGTAAGGTATTATTTTCTATTGTTTAAAATATTAGAATTTTAATGATCTTTTTATATCTGTTGTTATTGCTAGCATGGGTTGGTTAGGAAGTCACTTTCTGAACTTCTAGACTTTAAATTGTTCTTGTTTCATCACATGCACTGTATTTCATGGTATCCTTTGGGAATTTTCTTGGATGCTATTTATAAGGGTTAATTTTTCTCTTTTCTAATGCATACATGGATTGTTAAGAATAAATTTTTCAATACTGAATGTCTGAATGTCTTTTGTATAACAATAATTACTTAACTGTTAGAATTAAAAACGGTAGGCTAGACATTGCTCTTTCTCCTTATACAGCACAAGTCTCACGAGCAGCTTCAGTAGCCTTAACACCTCCATTAAATGCAAAAAGCAAATGGTGTCAAAAATGCTCAGTCTTGTCCACTTGACATTCCATTTTAATGATCTGAAAATACACAAAAATCAATAAATCACTATCTTGTAGAGCAAAAAATTCTCTTTCAAATAACATAAAACATTTTGCCGATGCATTTTATTTCTCCATGCATTTCTAAATTTGAAAAAACATTCATGAATTATTCCTCAACCCAATACGATTTATATATATGTATGTGTGCACGTGTCTTTGTGCTGGGTCCCTCCCTCCCATCCATATTGTGATTTTTAAAATCATTTCTGACTACCTGTGAAGTTTCTGAAGTTGCAGGCATCAGAAAACTTGATAAATTATGATTTTTATAGAAAATTTGAAGATACACTATGTTGTCAGAAAATTTATATCACAGTCACATGACAGAACTGATTATCCATTAATGGATACAGCTAATCATAAAGAATCGATCAGTTGACTATATCACATCAGAGAATGACTTAAAATATAGTATTTACGTCAACTCTTTTAATACAAACCTGCTTGAGACTACCACAGCTAACTATCTTAAAGTGTTCATATTTAAATTAAAATGTCTCATCATTTTATATAAGAATTGTTTAAGTTCCAAATGTCAGATTAATAATAAAAATAGTTATTTTTTTAAATCCCTCCAAATTTTTGATTATTTTCTAAGTTTATTGAAAGACACTGGTAGGGCATTTTTGTTAGTTTGTTAGAAATACACCCACAAAAGTTTTTAAGGAAATACTTTTATGGAGTTACTGAGTGTAAATCTTTTTTTCAAGTGCTTTTACACTAAAAATGTTACTTTATCTATTATTATCATGGATTATTCTAATATTTTAAGGTACCTGGATGTGAAAAGAGTGGTTATTTCCGGGCTTTCTCTCAACATATCCTTCACCGTCTCAACATATCTCAAGAAGGACCACTTGTAAGCATTTTTAATTTGACATATCACTAAATTGTAGAGCTGACACTTTGACATGTCGAAACTATACGAAACTCAAATTATCTATTTCTTTTATTTTACAGCTACATAAGATAAGAGTTACAGTGCTTACTCGAAGTACAACATATCGTAGAATTTTAAATGAAGAGGAAGTAAGTATGATAATGGTTTTTCAAACAAAAAAACTTAGTCTTTCCAATTTTTTTGAATACATATAGGCACAGCCATGTCTGACTGTGTGGTCAAAGTATTTGCTCTCTCTCTCTCTGCAGTCTCATGCTTTTGGATTCAGTTGCACTGAATGACATTTTGAGTAAGTCATTCACTATAACCCAGGGCCAACCAACACAATGTGAGGGAAATTAGTAAAGAGCAACTACAGTATATATATATATATATTAGTATTATTTATATATATATATATATATATATATATAAATACTCTTTTTTTTTCTTTTACTTGTTTCAGTCATTTTGACTGTGGCCATGCTGGAGCACCACCTATAGTCAAGCTAATCGACCCCAGGACTTATTCTTTGCAAGCCTAGTACTTATTCTATCGGTCTCTTTTTGCCGAACCGCTAAGTTACGGGGGCGTAAACACACCAGCATCGGTTGTCAAGCGATGGTGGAGGGACAAACACAGACACACAAACACATACATATATATATATATATATACATATATACGACGGGCTTC
>NC_068981.1:54660489-54664474 GCF_001194135.2 Octopus bimaculoides | reverse complement strand
ACGTGCCACTGGCACAAGTGCCAGGGAGGAGACATTGGTAGCGATCAATGGCCACGCTCAAAATAGTGTATTTTACGTGTCACCTGCACAGGGGCCAGTACATCGGCACTGGCAACAATCGCGCTCGAATGTCTTTTCACGTGCCACTGGCACAAGTGCCAGGAAGGTGACGTTGGTAACGATCACACTGGTGCTATTTACTGCTACTGGCACGGAAGCCAGATAGCTGCTGCTCTGGCAACGATCGCGCTCACAGACGGTGCTCTTAGTGCTCCACTGGTACAAGTGCCATCATGATTTCACTTTCGCTTGCCTCAACAGGTCTTTGCAAGCCGAGTTTAGTGTTCCTACAAATATAGTTCGATTTCGATTTCACTTGCCTCACCATGTCTTCGCAAGCGAAGTTTAGTGTCCAATGAAGGAATGTTACGTGTAAGTGGGCTGGCTACATCCCTGGCAGTGGCCTTGGATTTTGGTCTCATTTGACTTGCCGGGTCTTCTCACGCACAGCATATTTCCAAAGGTCACGGTCACAAGTCATTGCCTCGGTGAGGCCTAATGTTCAGAGGTCGTGCTTCACCACCTCATTCCAGATCTTCCTAGGCCTGCCTCTTCCACGGGTTCCCTCAACCGCTAGGGTGTGGCACTTTTTCATGCAGCTATCCTCATCCATTCTCACCACATGTCCGTACCAGTGCAATCGTCTCTCTTGCACACCACAATTGATGCTTCTTATGTTCAACTTTTCTCTCAAGATACTTACACTCTGTCAGGTATGCACACTGACATTACTCATCCATCGGAGCATACTGGCTTCATTCCTTGCGAGCTTACGCATGTCCTCAGCAGTCACAGCCCATGCTTCACTGCTATAAGCATGGCTGTTCGTACGCATGCGTCATACAGTCTGCCTTTTACTCTATGTGGGAATGAACTCGAAACCATGTGGTTGGTAAGCAAGCTACTTACCAGGAGTTTTTTTTGTTTTTTTTTATTAAAACCTTCCAGACTATAAAATGTTTTATTTTCCTTATTAGCTTGTAAATGCTTTGAAGACAATCAGTGAATTTGAAGTTGAGGCTGTGGATTTCAATTTTAGGTATGTTTTTTTTTTCCTTTTTGCTTCTAACATATCATATAATCCTGAATTCTATGAAGCTCAATATAATGAAATTAGGAAGTTAAATTAAAAGCTAGATATTCTTAGGTTCCAGTTTGTATATCGTTTGATTAGTGGGAGCTATATTTTGCCCTGAATAGCATACTGAGTTTAATAGATATTCTCATATACATACCTGTTTTAACTAGCTGATTGAGGAATTTCATGTTAGATTTGAAATTATCCAGTGAAATGAAATACCAGTGAATTTTGGATTACAGTTTTGCTGAAACATACATCTTGCAAATTAAAATCTATTTCACTCTCTATAAATCAACTGTCTTTTTAGTTTGGAAATTTGGAAATAGTTAATAGATAGCAAAAATTTCTGATGCTACCAAACCACAAAACAAATCTAAAGATAATCAATAGAATAATAGAGTTAAAATCTGAGATTCCACATAGTCAGGCTAATGATCAATTTTCTTGTTAGCTGATTAAGTAAACTTATTCTAGAAAAATATATAATCTGATAAGATTTTTTTTTTAGTTATACTAAGTGTTAGATATTTATGTTTATCTATTTGTTTTGCAAGATTCCTGATGTGAAATTGTATGTTGAAATAGATATTGTTATATTCAGGATGGTCATTTTTTTTTTTTTTTTTTTTTTGCTTGCCAAATAAACACATGTGCTACATATTTGTTCTTCACTTGTTTATTATTGTTCTTGTTTTATGTCCATTGTCTGGAGATCTTTTGCTTCACATCTTGCGGCCTCTTCAGCTGCCCTCCTTCCTACGTGTCTCCTCTTGTTCTGGACTAGACAGAACAGGAGAGACATTGAAGAGGTCACGGGATGTGTGACGACAGATTTCCAGGCAATGGGCATAAAACAAGAACAACAATAAACAAGTGAAGAATGAATATATAGTATGTGTGTTTATTTGACAAGAAAAAAAAGAAAAAATGACCATCCTGAAAAATAACAATACAAGTAACAGACTGCTTTGTGAAAATATTTTTAATTTTCTGGAAAAGAATAAGCTTATGCTTATTAAGCACATGTGATAAAGAAGTATGAAAAAATTCATTCTCTTAGTCTACATTTTGAACCATTCACTTTAGCCCAAAAAGAATTGCTTGTATCCCTTTCAAGTGATAAATTCCAAAGTAATGGATACTATAATGGTCATTAATGAAATTGTGTGAGGAATCACTGAAGAACTTTGATAAATAGTAGGATTTATAAACATCCTTTTCTGTCAATTAGAGATACTCTGTGTCTGTTCAAGAAATCTGGCTGAAATATTTTTATGTATCGTGTGTGTGTGTGTGTGTGTGTGTGTGTGAGTAAATATATGAAAGTTAAAAATTAGTTTAAACTTAGATTAATATGTGGAAAATTTTATGTGAAGTTTTGTTTTTGTTTTTTGTTTTTTGTTTTTTTTTCTTAACAGTAGTTTTTCTTTTTCATTTCAGACAAATGTCATTTTATGACCAACTAAAAGTAAGCTTCTGAAAAGTTCTTATAAAATTTTTTATTCAGTTGAACAATGAAATATATATGTGCATACATAGACTTACTTTGAGCAAGGCACAGTTGGTAGCAACATTGACTGAAAAGTAAATTCTAAAATCTATTTCATAACCAGGGCCGTCGCTAATCCCCTGCAACCCCTGCCGTGGCAGGGGGCCTCCACAGTTGAGGGGCCCCATGATAAGATAAAAATACATAGATGGGTCATCTATTTACTTCGGTTAAGGTGTTGAACAAGAGTTAAACTAGCTTTGTTAACTGAAAATTTCAGGAAATAAAGTGATAATACATTGTACCAGTAAAAGTTTTTGTAAAAATAGTACATTGTACCACGAACATATACCACACTTTGTGGATTGTCTATGATATCTATTGAACATGAACTTATATGATCTGTTACCTTACATGCTAACCAATCCGAAATCTCAGCTTGATTATTCTGAACTGATCAATGATTTCGCAAAGCAAAAAGTGCGCCATGTTTGTCGTTGAAAGTTGCCTGGATTATAAAAGTGCTTTTGTATTCATACATGGAAGTTTTATTACTGAAATTTGTAATAGACCTAAATAAATTTAACTTGTACTTTTAAAGATGTTCGTTAGGATATTGTGAACTGGTGAACTTCAGATAGAATAAAGTAAAATATAGCTATGAATAAAAAGATGTGCGGATTATGAATTTTGATTGAAAGGATTGGGCCTCGAAGCAAAAGGTTGCCTCTAAAAGTCATGCGACAGAGCTGTTCAGTTTTTTGATTACATGGCTATGTGGATAAGAAGTTTGGTTCTCAACCTCATGGTTTCAGGTTCAGTTCTACTGCTTGGTGCTTTGGTCAAGTGTCTTCTACTATAGCCTTGAGCTGACCAAAACCATGTGAGTGGATCTGATAGATGAAATCTGAAAGAATCTCACCATATATATATTTTCTGCATCTCGTGCTCTTTCTGCCCTTCTCTGTACGTCAGTCAAATGGGATGCTGCTTGGCTGACTGGTTTGCGGAGCACCTCCAAGATATCAGACTCGGCAATGACAATCCAGTCTCATGCTATTTCCGCTAAACACGCTGACACTGGTTGTCAAGCAATGATGAGGGGACAGACATAAAGACACACACACACACACGCATATATATATATATATATATATATATATATATATATAAGCCAAGTAAGATCGTTGCCAGTGCCCCTGGACTGGTTCTTGTGCGGGTGGCACATGAGATGCACCATTTTGAGCTTGGCCGTTGCCAGTACCGCCTGACTGGCTCCTGTAGGATTTTCGAGCGAGATCGTTGCCAGTGCCCCTGGACTGGCTTGTGCGGGTGGCACATAAAAGACACCATTT
>NC_068981.1:54648969-54660454 GCF_001194135.2 Octopus bimaculoides | reverse complement strand
TTTCGAGCGTGGCCGTTTTCGTGCGGGTGACACGTAAAAGCACCCACTACACTCTCTGAGTGGTTGGCGTTAGGAAGGGCATCCAGCTGTAGAAACTCTGCCAAATCAGACTGGAGCCTGGTGTTGCCATCCGGTTTCACCAGTCCTCAGTCAAATCGTCCAACCCATGCTAGCATGGAAAGCGGACGTTAAACGATGATGATGATGATGATGATATATACACACACAACAGGCTTCTTTCAATCTCCATCCACCAAATCCACTCACAAGGCTTTGATCAGCTGAAGGCTATTCTGGAAGACACTTGCTGAAGGTGCCATGCAGTGGGACTGAACCCAGATCCATGTGGTTGGAAAACAAGCCTCTTACCACATGCACACACACATGCACACAACCACCATCATCATTGTCATTTAACAAGATCCAGCATACTACAGAGCTGTATTGAGCTCCAATGTCAGCTTTGGTATGGTTTCTCTCCTCGCTACTTCAGCATGTACAAGGAAGTTTATGCTTTACCGAGGAGGTCTAATAAGACCTAAACATGTCCAGAGTTGTCTACTGCACTTGCCAGAATAATGAAATTAATATGAAGGAGGATATTTGTCTTTGACTGATATCATCCTTTCCTCACAGAATAATTGTTTCTAATTAGCTTTTTAATGTTCACTGCATTTAACACTAAATTAAATATGCATTAAAAAAACAAATTTTAATTTTGTTTTTATAGATTTCTCACAACAGTGATATTTTCATTGGTATGCATGGAGCTGGTCTGACACATGCCCTATTCTTACCTGACTGGGCTGTTTTGTTTGAATTGTAAGTCTAATTCTTATCCATTCATTCATTTATTCAAGTTGCTTTGTTTAATACTATTAAAGTTCATTGATATGGTAGTATAGTATTACAAATCTTGCTATAGAAGCACTTATTTTGACTAATTGTTTTCTGGGTCAAAGAGGGCATATTTTCTTTTTTCTTTTATATTCAAATTGCTGGTTTTGATAACATTACTGTTTGTCAGGGCTGTATAATTGATGCCATTTATCTGCTACTGTTCTCATTATTCAGTCATTTACAAAAGATAACAAGAGGAGAGCTGATAAAAACTGTATCAAATGCTTAAAACTTGGAATCTATTAACATCATATAATCACATCAATGGCAGAGCATTGACAGAATGAGTAAGATATCAGATAAAAAATTCTTTGTGTATATTTAATTGCATCTCCTTGCATTGAGAGATCAAATCTTGCCATGGTCAACCTTATCTTTTTCCCTTTCAGAGGCTATAAAAATAAGCTCCAGTCGTCTGATGAGATTGGTATAGCTGACTGTCCTCTCCCCCAAAATTTATGGCCTTATGCTTCAGTTAAAAAAAAAAAAAATTTTCACCCCCTTAGGAAGAGCAGTTCCCATGATCCTTTATTTTTGCTACACTTGAGATTGATGGGAGAACAAGAAAAAGTTACCTTTAACCAAATACTTACCTAAAGCCTGAATACTTGCAACTAAAAAGTTTAACTAAGGCAAGCAAACTTCATGAGAGATTAGATTTATTACCTAGGATCACAAAGAATCAAGCACAAGTGCCATAACAATTTGATCAGTCCTTCACCTTATGCTAGTACTTTATTTTATCAATCCTGAAAAGATAAAAATAAAAGTTTACCTTGGCAAGGTTTGAAATGAAAGCACTGAAGTCCATAACAAATATCTCAAAGTATTCTGTCCCAGAAAGCAATTAGTCTGAATAGTTGCTCTTTCTATAGCAACTCTGCCAGTCCACAGCCTAAAATATAAACACAAATATCAGGTTGGCCAAAAGGTCCGTTCAGTTTTTGTTGACACTAAACTTGAAGCACTCCAAAATGTAGTGAACTTCATTCAGTCCTTTGCACATACACACTCATTAGATACATGACACACTTTGATGTAGTTTCATGTGAACTTGCAATGAGACAGGTTGTATTTTGTATTTGAAGAACCAAAATGAGCATTATTGGCACCTCGTGCTTTTTTTTATTTTTAAAAAAGCAAGAAAGCATTTGACTTCTGCAGGAAGATATACCTTGTGTATGGAAGGGAAGCTGTTATGAAATGTGTGTGCAAGAAGCAGTTTTCAAGATTTCAATCAGGAAATTTTCCAGTTCAAAATGTAGCTGGCTCTGGCTGGCCAGCTGAGATTAACAGCAACTAAATGAAGGAGTTAGTCAACATCAACCCTGCTATATAACCAGAATGATCAGATATACTCTCAAAATATCCAAATCAAATATTGAAAACCATCAGCATTAACTTGGTTGTGTTAGCAGGCTCAATGTTTGGCTCCCACATCAATTGAAATAGGTTAACCTCAACCAATGAATTTCCATCTGTGATTCATTGCAAAAATGTGATGAAAGTAATCCTT
Organism: Octopus bimaculoides; assembly: GCF_001194135.2. Lineage (NCBI taxonomy): Eukaryota > Metazoa > Mollusca > Cephalopoda > Octopoda > Octopodidae > Octopus > Octopus bimaculoides. The sequence goes on along the minus strand of NC_068981.1, from coordinate 54,658,038 downwards.
TTATGAAGAGAAATGTGACCAAGGATGATTAAATGAATCATGTATAACAATGTGAAGCACAAGCAATCCTGGGGGAAGTATGACAAACCACAACCAACCTCCAAAGCAGGACTTCACCTGCAGAAGAATATGCTTTCAATTTGGTGGGATTGGAAGGATGTTGTCTTCTATGAGCTTCTTTTCACAGTCAGGACCATCAATTTGAATGTGTCTTGTGACCAGTTGGACAAATTGAATGTAGCAATCCACCAGTAGGGTATAACACTTACTAATAATAAGGGCATTATCTTTCATCACAACAATTCCAGATTGCACTCTTCTTTGTGTCAGAAGTTTCTGGGGCTTAGGTGGAAAGTTTTGCCACACTTTCCATATTTGCTTGACCTTGTACCTTCAGATTTCCACCTATTTCTCTCTCTTAAAAATTCATTAAATGAACAGACTTTTAACTTTGTAAAAGATGTAAAAATTCACCTGAAAAAGATTTTTTAGCTAGTAAAGGTTGGACATTCTTTTAGCAAGGAATAATGGATCTGCATGCAAGATGGCTGAAGATACTGCAACAAAACGTTTATTATATTATTGATTGCATTTAAAACTTGCCTTATTTACACTTAAAAACCACATAGACGTCTTGGCCAATATAATGAAACATTTGGCATCATGTCGTGCTTGAGAAGACCCATAAAGTCAAATAAAATCACAGTTGTGGCAGATACTGGTGTCATGCAAATGGTACCCTTGCTGGTGGCACGTAAAAGCACCCGTTATGGTGTGGTTAGTGTTAGGAAGGGCATCCAGTCATAGAAACTGTGCCAAATCAAGCTGGAGCCTGGTGCAATCTTCCAGCTTGCCAGCCCTGGTCAAACTGTCCAACCCATGCCAGCATGGACAACGGACGTTAAATGAAGATGATGATATCTGATTCTATTTCTGCATTAATATTTAACATATTGGCTTTGTGCCAAAATTTGAAACCAGTATTTAGCATATCATCATTGTATCTTCATTGCATTAGAAATTCAAACCTAGCTTAAAATTTGATGCTGTTTATTTCTGTTCTTTCAGAGAAATTGCAATGAACTGGACTTTATGTATTTTTGCACTTAATTCAGTTTACATTTTTTTAATAATACTTTTTTCTTTCTTTCAGGTATAATTGTGAGGATGAATTTTGTTACAAAGACCTCTCTCATCTCCGGGGAGTTAAATACATCACCTGGGAAAAAAGAGATAAACTTACTCCTGAAGATGAGGTAACTTACCATTTAATATGTATCATTTTTTAACAAATGTATTGTGATTTATAATTGCATATTTTGTTTCTTATTTGAATATGTATAGGTAGTGTTCTAGCATTGCCACATATCCCTCAGGCTGGTACTAATAAAAGGATGTATTGTTGAGTTCACCTGTGCCAGTGACATGTAAAAGGCACCCATGCCAGGGATATGCAAAAAGCACCTGTGCCAGTGACATGTAGATAAGTACCTGACTTGAAAAGAAAATATAAGAAAATGTTGATTTGTCCAACAAGATAGTACCCCAACATGGCCACAGTCTAGTGCTGAAACAAGTAAAAGAAAGATATTTGTTTAAATAGAATTTTTTAAAATCTCTGTGATTGCAGAAAATTTACTTTAACTATAACTTTACTGTGATATAGTCTTCCTAAATATCCTTTTCAGCTGTTAATTATCCTTTGGCTAGTTTAACATCACCCTTGATATTTGGGTGTTGCAAGCATTTGAGCCAGACTTGGGGATAATTTCCTACTTTGAGTTTTGGAAACAGTGCTGCATTTCTTCCTTTGGTTAAACCCTTAAAAAACACAGCTGTTAGAATTTTTATTGAGGCTAAAAGTATTAGGTTCTCAAGTATGAAATTTGTAGTAAGGTATATGGTAAACTTTGATAGCTACTCATTTTCCACCATTATAATATTTTGACAATCTTTATTTTTTGTTAGAAAGCTGACACATCTATTTCATTATTCTAGCTCATTTTGTGCTTCATGCGGTACTGGCATCGACCACACTTGAATGGTGCTTTTTATGTGCCGCCGGCATGGAAGTCAGTCAGGCAGCACTGGCAATAACCATGTTTGAATGGCGCCTTTTATGTGCCACCAGCACAGGACCAATCAGCCGACACTGGCATCAACCACTCTCAAATGGTACTTTTAATGTACCACTGACATGGGTGCCAATCAGGCAGTACTGTCATCAGCCACAGCAATGACTTCACTTGACTCAACAGGTTTTCGCAAGTGCAGTTTATTGCTCATTGATTGAAAGGTATGCTGCACTAGCATAGGTCATGGTTATGGTCTCACTTGGCTTGCTGGGTCTTCTCAAGCACAGCATATCTCCAAAGGTCTCAGTCCCTTGTCATCGCCTCCATAAGGCCCAACGTTTGAAGATCGTGCTTCACCACTTCATTCCAGGTCTTCCTGGGTCAACCTCTTCCACAGGTTCCCTCTACTTCTAGGGTGTGACATATTTTCACACAGCTGTCCTCATCTATATGCGACACATGATCATACCAGCACAGTTGTCTCTCTTGCACACCACATCTGATGCTTCTTATGTCCAACTTTTCTCTCAGGGTGCTTAAACTCTGTCATGTATGCACACTGACGTTGCACATCCAGCTGAGCATACTAGCTTCATTCCTTGAAAGCTTGCACATGTCCTCAGCAGTCATGGCACATGTGTCACTGCCATGTAGCATGGCAGTTCTCACACGTGTTATACAGTCTACCTTTTACTCTGAGTGAGAAGCCCTTTGTTACCAACGGAGGTTGGACCTCTCTGAACTTTACCCAGGCTATTCTTATTCTTGCAGCTACACTCTCAGAGCATCCACCCTCACTACTGACTTGGTCACCTAGGTAATGGAAGCTATCAACTACTTCTGGTGTTTCTCCCTGGCATGTGACAGAAGCTGTTTTCTGCACATTTTCAGTATTTATTGCCCCTGAGCATTTGCCACACACAAAAACTATCTTCCCAGTTAGCCTTCCTTTGATATCGCTGCACCTCTTATGTGTCCATAGCTTACACTGGGTACATCTTATGGAGTTTCTACCTACACCTCTTCTGCAGATCGAGCAGAGCCATCTACCTGAAGGGATTTGTGATTTGTCTGCCTTCCTACTTATTATGACTTTGGTTTTTGCTAGATTGACTCTAAGGCCCTTTGATTCTAGACCTTGCTTCCACACCTGAAACTTCTCTAGTTCTGATAGTGACTCAGCTATTAGTGCAAGGTCATCAGCATAGAGAAGCTCCCTAGGACACCCTGTCTTGAATTCCTCTGTTATTGCCTGGAGGACTATGATAAGAGGGAGCTGAGGACTGATCCTAGGTGAACCCCTACCCCTACCTGGAATTCTTCACTATACTCATTGCCAACCCTCACCTTACTGACCACATCCCTGTACATGGCTTGTACAGTTCTCACTAACCACTCATCTATCCCTAGTTTCCCCATTGACCACCAGATAAGGGATTGGGGGACACTGTCAAAGGCTTTCTCCATGTCAATGAAAGCCAGCTATTGAAATAAGTTCTCATAGGATAACTTAATATTTCATTTGAAATTGCTCTCTCCCATTCTATATATATATATGTATGTGTGTGCATTTGTATTCTGTATATACATTTTTCTAAACTTTTTTTTTTTTGTTTTTTAGGGCCATCATCCAACATTAGGACCACATCCCAAGTTTACAAATTATTCTTTTGATGTTAAAGAATTCATGAGGTTAATTATTGGGGCTGCTGATTATGTTCTTAGTCATAAGTTATTTTGGGAGAAACATCAAGAACTATATAAACCTCCCTCCAAAACTGAACTTTGAAACATACTGATGTCTCTAAGCAATTACCCACATATACTGTTAACATGAAGAACATCATTGAAAAAAAACAAACAACAATTAACAACCAAATGTTACTTGGTGAAGCATTGAATAGAATTGTATCTTAATTTGTGATTCTTTCAATGAATTATAGTGTCAAGTAAAGAAAACAAAGCTATAAAAATATATTTTCATAAAAACAAATGTTTCTTGAAACAGCTAATATTTTCTTATAAAAGTTTTATATCAAAACAAGGCATATCTAAAGTTGTTTATTTTTCTTAAATTAAGCTTTCTAAATTTATCCTGAGTAATCTTTCAGTATGTATAAAAAAAAACTTGTTTATATTATATAAATTTTGTATTCTTTTCAAAGCTATAATATTTAAAATCTTAAATTATATTCTCACAAGAACAATTACAGTTGATCAACATATACTTACTTTATGAATGCATGTTAGTCAACAGTTGGTGTTGTTTTTATACATTTATAGTACATTTAACAGTGTAGTTGTTGGGGCAAACACATTACTGTGCCTTATCTAACTTATATTTTCCAGCTAATTTTTTACTGGACCATCTTTGTTTTAAAGCCCACTTTTTCATACTTGCATACGCCAGATGGAATTTGATGAGGCAGATTTTCTACAAATGGATTTTCTTCTTGTTACCAACCTTTACATGTTTCCAGACAAAGTAATATTTTCCCATGGAAAATACTGGAAACAAAGGTCATGACTCATATGACAGTATCACTTGTTCACATTTATCACATGATGTCAAAACAAGTACACAAAAACACATCCAAATATGTATACACACACACACACACATCTTTATCTTTTACTTGTTTCAGTCATCAGACTGCAATTATGATGGGTGAACACTTTAAGGGTTTAGTCAAACAAATCACCTCTGGTACATTCTTTATCAGTCTCTTTTACTAGACTAGTAAGTTACAAGAATATAAACAAACCAACAACAGTTGTCAAGTGGTGGAAGGAATAAACACATGCATTCACACACTCTCAGACACACATGTCAAGCTTCCACACAGTTTATGAGCTTCCTTCAATTTCTATCAGTCACTTGCAAAGCTTTGATCATCTCAGAGCTATAGTAGAAAGCACTTTCCTAATGTGCCATGCAATGGGGACTGAACTCAAAACCATGTTGTTGGGAAATGAACTTCTTAACCACACAGGCATGCCTCCACCTATACTTCGACATTATTATTAGGTGTGTGTGTGTCCACATTTGTATGTGTGTAAAATATGACACAAAAGAGTCCTGTGTCATAAGATCAGTACTGTTATAGTAATGTCTAGAGATTGAATTTTTGTTGCAATAATTTGGTTGCATATGATTTATTTTAACATAATGTTAAAAAAATAACCTTTTTCATATAAAATTTACTGGAACTTAAGAAAAATATGAAATTGTCAATAACGTATTCTTTAAGCAAATTATATTGTCAGTTTGAGAGAAAAAATTTAAAAGAATGGGAAGGAAAAATTTGCTTTCTCTGCAAAATAAATGTATTCATTTTTTTTTTTTTTTTTGACAAAGTTTAATTTCTGTTTCCATATTGTGATGGGTTTGATTTATTTTACAAAATAAAATTTTTTTTTCATATGAATTTTTTCCTTTTATTTATTTATTCTATCAAGTATTTCACCAAAAAGGTAAAGGAACATTGTAAAACAAACTTTCTAAATATTAATGTTTATTTTGTCCTTTCCACTTGTTGGTAAATTACTATAGGATTGGATGGAAACTTTCTATGAGCTGAGTCTGTGATCCATCTTTAATTTCTCTTTTTTTACTAATTATCTTTAAGAACACCTTACAATATTCTCATTTATCTTCTTCAAAAATTCTTGGTCCACATGTCTACTTGAAGACAGAGTGGGAAACTATTCAATGAACTTTTTCTTATTGTCACATTCATAGCAAGTTGCACCCAGAAACTGATACATACTGAATTTGCATTGAAAACTTTTTTTTGCTTGATTTTAGAATTTAAAAAACCAAAAATATATCAATACTGCTCATTGGACTTTACTGCAAGATCTTAAGTACTTATGCTTATAAGATTCCTTCTGAGTATTAGTTATGATTTCCATTTTTTTCTTCTTTTTTTCCCCCCCTTTGGCAAACACTATGTTAACAGAAAATTACTTTGATATATGTATTAGTAGAAAAATAAATAAAAATATTGTATACATGAGAGGATATTTTATTGTGTGTGTGCAACTTTAAATCTACCTCTGAAGAGCACTGATCTAAAAATACCTCATCAACTAATAATTTTAGCACTTGATTAAATTTATTGTTTTATTTTATTTCATTCGTTGATAAATTGACTTTACCCACACTGGTTTGTCATCTACATAAATTATTTGTAATCTCTATAATTTCTCTGAAATTGTTGCAGGGTTAAAGAATTTTATATTTTTATTTTAGATCCACTCTTTGATAAATTGATTTTGAATACTTGTTTGCTTCCAATAAATGTTTATTTTGTACGGGAGACAGGGAATGTACAATTCATAATAATTATTACTATCATTAACATAGTAGCATTTGATTTTCCATCCTATAGGCTTTGGTCCACACCTCCAACATGATTCAAAATATTCTAAAAGATATATAGAAGCATGAGATAATTCATGTAAAGTGCTGAAAAAATATTAAAAAACGGTCATTTGTTTTGTTCGTACAGCAATCAAAAAGTAATTGAAATAGCCTCTGTATGGAAATTAAATTACAAGCCACCATCTACAAAGAGCATTAGTTCAATGGTTTGATTCTGCTACGAAGCTTCTAGGCATGTCTTCAACATGTGTAACAAATACCTTATGAGTAGAATTTGCAGAAGCTTATGATGTGTCCGTAACCAAATGGTTGGGAAGTTCACTTGAAAACCATAAGATCCCAGGCTGGATCCTACTTCACATCTGGAGCAAATGCCATTTTCTATAGCTTTCAGTCAACCCATCAGAGACTCTGTTGAAGGTCATTAGGATTGTACCTGTAATTCAAAAGCCTTGTCACACAATGTCATGCTGGTTCTAACTGGGAATTACATTTAGAGTATGCATGTCTGTGGAATGCTCAGCTACTTGCACACAAATTCAATAAGTAAATAGCTGAATCCTCATCTTTGAATCACCTGAGATCCATTTATATATATATATATATATATATATATATATATATAAAATATCAGCATCAGGCAGAGCAGTGATTAGGCATAAGCGAACTTTAGGTTAGTTAATGTTTCTGACATATTTCAACTCACTGCAGCTAGCAAATTCACTGCAGTTAGACAAATTCACTGTAGCTAGCATGGAGAAAAAGTTCTCCTTTTATAGTAAAAGGAGTGAAAACAACTTGTTTTCTGATTTTAACCTGACTGGGTGATCTGATAGTGCAATTCAATGTTCTTGACTGTTTTTTAGCAAAAGCTAAGGTTTTAAATCTACCCAGAGTTACCTTTTTTCAGTATTTCCCATTGAGGTAGGCTAAAGAGCAAGAAACACTGCATCTGGTAACCCAGTAGGGGGCAGTACTGAGCAGATACATTGTTTTTACACATTTTACCATGAGAGAATTTGCTTTTAGAAGTTGAAATATGTCACAAATGTGTTTCAACTAAAGAATGTACTTTACAAATGTGAGGTCAAGGTAGTATGTATGCAGAAATACATGTACATTGGCAGCACCAAAGACACCATGAAAAATCATCGTCGTAACCATCTCGCATCATTTTCCAATATAAATAAAAGGAAATCCACATCACTATTGAACCTCATCTGGAGGCTCAAATAGAATGGAGTGGAGAATACGACACACTGATCATTTATTAAAAAAATGTTGCACGACTGGGCCAATCTGTTGGCCTGATAATACAAGCTTCTAGGTTAGCTGGCTGGTCTTTGTACCTGCCAATCAGTTTGTTTCTCGCATTCCTTGCATATCTGGGCCTTTCAATGATGGCTTCCATGATAGTTTGCTGTGTTCTGTGATTTTTACATCAATTTTTTTTTTTTTTTTTATATGTGTTCCAAGTGAGCATCGTGAAATTTTGCCATGTCCAACAGTGACACTGATGAAAATTTCCTTAGTGAGTTTGATTTCTCCCAGCTTAGTAGTGAATCTGACACTGAAACTGATGAAAACAACCAGGAAAATAATGAGAAGATCAAAATGACAATGGTGATAATAATGTTGTGAACCCTTGGTTTAGGATTAGGGATTCTGAATTTAGGTAGAAATGACCCCTATGAATTCTTAGAAAATATAGAGCCTAGAAATATGTCACAAGGCATAAGCACCCCAGTGGAACACTTTATGCTGTTTTTCACATGGAATCTCTTTCAAAAATAAGTCCATGCCCTCAGTAGGGCTTGTGAAAAGGACTCTGTCTTCTTAGCATTGAAAAATTCTAAATGAGGCTCCACCTCTGAAGGGTTAAACAGCCTCTCTATAGGTGGGGGGAGCCTTGAGAAATTGCTCACTGTAACTTCACTCAATCATAAGCTACATCTAAAAGCGGCTATGTTAAAGAAAAAGGGGAAAGCAGTGTAGAAGTCAAAATTTATCCTAGAATTTAATCCTTTAGCATTTAAGATGGCCATATCTGGCCTAAATATTCTACTTGTTTCCTGTCCAAACCAGCTAGATCATGTCTCTCACTCCTACCCTATATGTCATTCCAAAAATATGCAATATGTTTCAAGGTGGTGCTCCAGCATGGCTACAGTCAAATGACTGAAACAAGTAAAAGATTAATCTCATGATCGAAATCTTGAAGCTACAAGATAATGTATGATTAATTTAAAACAAAATGAATGAATAAACATTACATCTGACAGAGTAATGTGAATGCTAAAGGGTTAAAAACATGACACACAAGTTGTGATAATATATGGATGTACTTCCTTGGAATGAAATATGCTATGGTGATGATGAGCTTCAAAACCTGATACAATCACATTTTATTTCATCAAATTATATGTAAATTTAGTTTACTTGAGGCTCCACCCTTTCTCACAATTCTGTTGCCAGGTGTTACGTACCTATGTCTACTGCCATTGTTTGAATTGCAGTGAGAAGATATAAGCACTCATGCTTCTGATGACAAGTCAATTCTTTTTACAGCAATTGATATTTTTTTATTATATATATATATATATATAT
>NC_068981.1:54642028-54648558 GCF_001194135.2 Octopus bimaculoides | reverse complement strand
TTTTTTTTTTTTTTTTTTTTTTTTTTTTTTTTAAGGATTATATGTGAAATTTTAAATTTATCAGTTGTGAAATGTAAAAATCTAGCAGAAATCCCTAGAGAGCAAAACATTTAAGAAATTCACAAAGAATAAAAATATATAAAAGCTGGAAGGATCCCTCCTCTCAAACTGTTGGCCTTGTGTTGGAAATATCTGAATTCATGGGACCATTCTATCAGGTATGAAATGCTAACAAAACAAAATTGTTTTAAATACATTATTCGAAATAACAGTCAACCTCTTTTTGTTCAGATTCGCTTCTTCGACCATACTTTCATAGTTGCTTTGAACTAATTTCTCAGTATTTTCAAAGACGACACTCCATGATTTTTACAGGTCAGCGCGTTTATTGATGACGAAAGGAGTTTAATCCCTTCTTGTATTTTGCCACACCTGTAAACACATTTCAGTTATCTATCAGAACTGGCCAGCAAACTCTATTTCGTGACAATCTAAATAATACGTTTAGAGATGTTTGCACAAGCTTAGAGAAAAGGAGAAAGAAAAATTAAAACGAACTTTGTTTGGAATTTCGTGTCTTGAAGCTGAAAATTTTTTCCTGTAAAGTAAAATGTGACAATTTAGTTAGACTGCCCTTCACTTCAGTGCCAGAAACAACTTTTGTATAGCAAACAAAATGTAATAATACGGTAAACAGAAAAATATTTTGTCGGTAGATGCTATGTTTTGACGTAGTATTTGTTGAAAACCAGCTTGAGTAGAAATGAAGTCTCCAATTGTTGGTGATAAAGTGTTTTCTATGAGTAAGAGGTTTGTAAGTATGGTCATCAGAATAAACTTGAAAATAAAAGAAAATAAAGACTTTTGTGAACAGTGTTCCAGTTCACCCACTTAATCTGGATGACCTTACGGGCAGGGCCTATAATAGAAGGATTCAGTCGATAGACTGATGCGAAGTCCAAAGAGCTAAAGAAGAATCGTGAATATTGTCTGAATCTTGTCCTTCTTAAGGGCCCACATAAATTTAGACTGGTACTTCTAAAAATCTTCACAAAAATGTGTGTAGAGATTTCTGTTAAAGAAAAGATCCAAGCTATATAGCTTAGAGAAAGCTTTACAGATATCTTTCTTCTTCAAAGGCAAGATTTTGAACTGAAACAGTGAAATGAAGCAACATTTTAAAATGTATGGAAGTTGTAGTTCTTTTTGTGGGGAACGGGGTTAGTGATCAGTGGATCACCACATTGAATTGATCCAACAATGGAACTTCTTAGATTTAACAGAGTATGAGAGGGTGAACATTTTCAAGTCCTCTAACTGCCCTTTGAACAAAAGAATGGTTTTATTTCAGAATGGGAAGCAACAAATTTTTCTGAAAAGGTGGTCTTGAAAATATTTCAGTTATCGTGCAAGCAACCCTAGATTATTCCCATGCTGAACCGAAAACATTTATGTTGAGGTACACTGGCCAAAATAAGTTTAAGACCGATGATGACAATTCTATTCCTTCATTAATATATTTTTAATAAAACTGTATAAAATAATTTTACTTTTTACAGTTTATGTAGGACTTTTTCTCTTTCGGATGATATAGGCGTTATAGATCTTTCTACAATTTGAATAATTTTAATGCGCAATTAATTCAAATGATTAAAAATCGTCGGTAAAATAAGTTTAAGACTGTACCAACATTATTTTGTTTAAATTGAAAATTTACGGCACAAATGATCAACGAACAAAAATTTATTATTAGAATCTAATTCCAAAGCCATTATTTTCAATTATAGCCTCATAACGGCCAGATATGAAGTTCGACAAATGAGCACAAAAATCACTTGGAATGTTCTGCCATATTTCTTCAATACAATTACATAATTGGACAAATTTATAGGTTTTTTAGCATGAACTCTTTTAGAAACATAATTCCATAAATTTTCTATCGGATTCAAATCCGGGCTTTACAGAGGCCCCTCAATATTCACCATATTATTGAACTCAAAATATTGCAAAACTTTCCTAGTCTTATGAACGGAGCAATTGTCCTACTGGAAAATAGATCCCTGTGGCATATGATTATTTAAATATGGCAGCACATTTTCATTTGCTAATTGCAGATAGCCTACACTGTTCAGTCTGCCATCAGCCTTAACAATCGGACCAACACTTAAGCTGCTGAACGCAGCCCACCCACACACACCTCCCGCTTGCGCCGTCCTCTTGACACACTTAGGATGGAATTCTTCAGTTGGATGGGGTCTAACATAAGTCTTTCCGTCTGATCCAAAGATGCAGAAGCGGGATTCGTCACTCCAAAGAACTTTTGACCAGTCTTCGGCTGTCCATTCAATATGGAGTTTAGCAAGCTTGATCCGATTCCACCGGTTCATCTCAGAAATTATTGGCTTGTTTCCAGCGATCCAACTGAACTGTCCAAATTCTTTTAGGCGGTTTCTGACAGTTTGTGGTGTAAAGCTGATGTCAGTTTCATCAGCTCATTGCTTGCAAATGTCCACTGCTGTTAGCATTCGGTTATCTTCAGAGAGTTTATGAATTCGCCGATCCATATGTACTGTTGTTTTACTCGGAGCGCCCGTTCTTTACCGATCTTTGTATTGGCCAGTAGCTTGGTAAAGCTTCCATGCTTGAACACAAACCACTTTGCTGCATCCTAATTGCTTGCTAATGTTCATGAAGGACACATTATGCTGATGATGCATTACGATCTTTGATCTAGTAACTGGGCTGAGATTACGATGCTTTCCTATATCGAATTAATGTGTAACAATGCTCGATTATTAAACAAAAAAAAAAGGGCAGTACGACTAGCCATATGACCACCCATTTGGTTTATTACTTTGTATAATCTTGGTATGGTCTTAAACTTATTTTAGCGACAATTTCTAATCATTTGAATTAATTGCGCATTAAAATTATTCAAATTGTAGAAAGATATAGAACGCCTATATCATTCGAAAGAGAAAATTTTTTTACATAAACTGTATAAGTAAAATAATTTCATACAGTTTTATTTAAAATACATTAATGAAGGAATAGAACTGCCATCATCGGTCTTAAGCTTATTTTGGCCAGTGTATGTTAATTTAAAGGACGGAAGATATGAGGTACAAGAAAGACTTCGTAAGTTCAAAGACTGTCGTAAAACAGGAAAAAATGTTCAATTAACCATGAACACCACGAAAGAGTATACAATTCCTCTGAGTGACTGTCAGATGTAAGCGAAGGACGACGGTGCCAATAAAGCTGAAAAGTACAGTGACATCGTAACGAAAATACTATAGCGGTTTTACACTTTCCATCTTCATTTCCAAGATCCGACTCAACATTCCCGCCATCTGCGTCTCCTTTCGTACACAGTTTATACATCAGTATGAAGTGTGTACGAAAGGAGACGCAGATAACTTTATAGCTGCTACATTAATATGTAACCCTTTCACAATACTGCAATTTTGACGAACCCACCAACATACATTGTATATTTAATAGAGCTCACTCCAACACCTTCACTGCACGTGACACGTGACAACTCTGTTCTTTTCGCCTTACCATATACTTTACCACTTCTCATCACCTTCGGCTTTCCAATATTTACCATTTTGCCTCTATGCAGTCCTTCCACTAAGTCTCTACTATAAATACCCCAGATCATCCGTATGCATACATACATACATACATACATACATACATACATACATACATACATGATGACTGCAAACTTGTGTTCGAGTATTGCCATCGCATGACCGAAAGTCCCTCACATTCGAAGGCTACGACCAGCCATTTCTGTGATAGGTCTTTTTTTTTTCAAGCGATGCCTGTACATGATTTTTTTTTATAGTGGGGGAAAGGATTTGCACAAATCCAATCCCACTCTCCGAACATGGACGACATAAACTCGAAAAGAAGAACTAGTCTACATCATTGAATATTGTCAGTGTCGCAGGTTTTCTCTCAAAGTTTCCCTCTCCTAAAGAGATGTGACAACAACAGAGGGACCTCCCGCTCCCAGTGAACCAACTACGCACCTGGACACTAACCCAGGTATTTCCAGATTTGTAAGTTTTGAATCTAAATTTGTTTTCCTAATTGTTATCCGCTTGCCTAACAAAGTGTTATGGACACCAGATGTTTCAACTCGCATTTCTTCGGGGAATGTTTCTGTAAAAATGACACCTGAAGCCTATTATAAAGAAACAACAAACCGCGCGCGCGTGTGTTTGGTTAAAGTATATATGAAAAGAAACAATATCATAAAAGATCAAAAGTTCAAAATGTCTTTATATGGTTTCTCACCTTGCCAATATACATTTTATAGTTAATTGAAATATTTTCCCGTTTTATTTATTTATTCACTTATTTATTGATTTATGATTTATGAAAACATTTTTTAATCAAGTTATTATTTGCAACTTAAGATCATACTGCAGATTCCGAACGAAAGAAACTTACGTTTCAAGACATTTGGAAGAATTAATATAAAGCAAAATAGATATTCTAGAAATACATTATCGTATGGTTATATGCACATCTAATAGTATGCTCACAAGTTATCTAAAAGCTAATGCAGAAAAAAGAAGAGCTAATATCTATGTGCCTGTCAAAAACTGAAGTCGATTTAATTGACTTATACCCCTTAGCAATCATTATCTTTATGCAGACATTAGGGCGGCGAGCTGGCAGAATCGTTAGTACGCCGGGCGAAATGCTTAGCGGTATTTTGTCTGCCGCTACCTTCTGAGTTCAAATTCCGCCGAGGTCAACTGTGCTTTTCATCCTTTTGAGGTCGATGAAATAAGTCCCAGTTACGCACTGGGATCGATGTAATTGACTATCCCCTTCCCCCCAAAATTTTCAAGGCTTTCTGCTGAGAGTAGAAATAATTATCTTTATACAGACGATTTCCAGTAATGGTGCATATCAATGAAAAATCATCTTGGGAAATGGTAATTTATTGTTTCAGCCTTCATAATTAGAAAAATAAAAGAACTGAATAATTTTGCACCGTAGTTGTTCCTATTATTAGGTAGTTTGGGGCTAGCGCAAGCTTAATAACTAGTAATACGCTATAACTTCTAACAATCGTATTGATTGTTGGATTGGCTTTCTTGTGGTTGTGTAATATATATATTTCATTGGCCGTTGAATAATTTAGCTTTAGAGTAAATGTATATCAGCAAATTTAAATTTTCAAAGCTTTTCTTTGAAATATATTTACCTATTTTGAGCTTTCGATTTTAATAGATTGCTTAGGCAAAGTATTTAAAAATCTACCCAATAGTAACCAACATTACATTGAATTAAAGAAAGACAGAGTGCGGAGTTGCACATATGTACGCATTAAATTTATTCAATGTGAAAATATATTTGCATAATTTAAACAAAAATGAGCTCAGAGAAATAACTCGAGCGGCCAGTGCATGTACTCGAACAACATAGATAAATATTGGTATATAAATACCATACAATATAAATCCTTGATTTATTCAAATTATCTCTGTCTCTGTAGGATGTATCATAATTATCAAAATGGCAATTAAGACAAACTTCCATACGCGAAGGGGAGATAATCTCAAGAATCAAAAATTCTCCAAAACTAACATGCCATTAATGAAAAGGATAAATTTATTGTCTGGACAGTCACGCTTCTTTTCTTACATCGCTTAATTTCTAAAGAGAAAACAGCAGCTCAGTGTTCTGTTTAGTAACTTACATCGCATGCAGATTGAATATGTTTAAAGAATTGGAACAAAGTGCAGATTGCAATGTTCTGAGTGCAGATGTATTATGTATGAACATAAAGAATGCATTTTATACAAAAATAATATTTTCATTAATAAAAAGGACATCAACAACAACAAAAGAAATCAGAGATGCAGCTGGCGAGTTGTCAGTGTATTGTTTATGACTCCAAGAGAGCTGCTTGCGAAAAAGTGATCGTTCTTGAAACTGTCGTAAGATAAATCCGGATCATTGTAGTTAGGGTTAGAGATAAAATGCGGTGGTAGATTGTTCGGGCTATGGTAGATAAAACTTCCAGTAATAATTGATGGTTCATCACTCTGTTCACTATGAACATTTGGTATGTACAGAGCAGGATCGCTGGAACCGAAACTATCGAAATTTCCAAAAGGATGTGGGTATCTATACGGTTGGACGTATTGCGGTCGCATCGCCATCGGTCTAAACATTGGTGGATAATATGGACGTGAAATATTCTGCAGAAAGAAAAGATCAACCATATTTAAATATTATTTACAAGCAACAAAGAAGCATAGGATATGTATGTATGTATGTATGTATGTATGTATGTATGTATGTATGTATGTATGTATGTGTGTATGTATGTACGTATGTATGCGTGTATGTATGTACGTATGTATGCATATATATATGCATGTGTGTGTATGTATGTGTATATGTATGTACGTATGTATGCATGTATATATGTATGTATGTACGTATGTATGCGTGCATGTATGTATGTATGTATGTGCATACACACACACACACAC
>NC_068981.1:54638323-54641611 GCF_001194135.2 Octopus bimaculoides | reverse complement strand
TATATATATATATATATATTCGCATGTTATGTTCATATACATTTTCAATACGTTCCAGCAGATTTCAAAGTGAATATATTACGTAAATGCTCTCGTATTTCGCCTTCAAAAAACTTCTTTCAAAACTGTTCTCTGAAGGTGAAATACAAAAACGTTTAACAAATTCACGTTCAAATCTGTAGGACAGTGTTAGGGATGAAAATGTACATCATCCTTTTGATTCTCGTTGTTTTACGTGCGCATGAGGATAATTTGTGTTACATATATACATATAAGGTTTTGGTGAGAGATCTGGGAGCTAGGCATATAATGAAGACTAGAAGAGGGATGAGTATGTCAAGCGAGCCTGTCGGAGGAAGAGGTATGTATCTGGATTGTTCAAAAGCGCAGAAACCATTCAAGAAGAGAAAGAAATGAAACAGCGTATCAGTGAGACACGTTGGTGAGCAAATCTTTCCTAAGAACCTCAGGTGCCTTCATTTATATACATCCACGCTTGTATGTATGTAGCAAAAGCACCGCCATGGATCTGTGCTCCAATGTAGGTTGGACTGAACTTTGTAAACTGCTGGTAAAAGCTGAAGTATTTCCAGGCTCTGAAAATGAAGCGTGGTACGCAGTTTCCATAATGTTATACATAAAATTCACCATAAAAGATCACTAGGGATTGCAAAGTCGAGCTTTTGTGGTAATTTTGAGACCTTTTTATGTGTAATAATGTTATCATCTAGTGTTATCTACTTTATGACGTGGGTTATCATTATGATCCCTGCTTTACATATTGTAATGACTATAAAACTGTTAAAATAAATCAATTGGTCACTCGAAACTTACGTGGCTACTACTTATTCTTTCGTACATTTGAGCCATCTTGTCGTGAAAATAATCGGAACTATCAAAAACTGGTACCATACGCCTGCTACGAAGATTTTTCCGTAGTTGAATTCGTCGACGGCTGAAATAAATAATTAATGAGTTAAATATTTTGTATAAATTTTTATTATTAAAAATTTTTTTAGAAGGGGTGGTGTGTTGGCAGAACCGTTAAAGCACCTTGCGGTGTTTTTTCTAGTTCATTATATAACGAATTCAAATCACATTGAGGTTAACTTTGGGTTTTATCAGTCAAGTTCTGGGATCGATCGAAGATCTGTGCCAACATGTAATGGGCTACCGTGGTACAATAACTTCCAAATTACCGCCCACTTGTGCGGTCGACAATTGAAGTGACGCACCAGCTGTTGCACCCACCATCACATTATCAATCTGTAACACTGTATATTGCTACCAACACGAAGTGCACACACACATATCCTAACGTTCATTCACGTATACACCCACTCTTACCAAAAGGGTTCAGTCAAACGCATAAAGAACGAATTTTCAAGGATTAGTAACTTGAAATGCATTTTTCTTAACCACTTCCGCTCTATCACTTGATTGATTTCCACATATATTTCTACATTTCATTAGGAGCTGGACCTTCCGGAATTATTAGTCCCAGTTTCTCGTTGCCGATTATGAAGCAATTGAAAAAAAGGACAATATCTATGAGCAAAACTATTCACACAGCTATCGAAATACGATTTCATTGCTTATCAAAACCAGTTAGAAAATGGTTTAGATTGATACCCATGTATCATATTATTTTTTAGGTCGAAAGTTTCTTTATAATAATGACAAATTAATACAATGTTGTTAATGTTTTGCAATAAATTGCAACATACTACACTCCTTTTCTGTTATATGTGGGCGAAAATCGAGAGTGAATGTTATAAGGGTGAAATACACAGAAAAAAGTTTTAGGTACAAGACATTTTTTTAGATTCCATTCTTACCTTTTTTTTCTTATCTGCCATTTTCTTATACATGCAACTATCAGAATTGACAGGGTAACAAGTGCAAGAGATCCAAGTACACCACCCACTACGTAGTCAGTCGGGAAGGAATTCTCCTAGAAATTACAACGATATCAAAAGTACATGAATGGATTTAAAGTTTCATGATGTAGAGATACGGTTGAAAAAAATCAAAGACCCCCTTCGTTCATGAATGACCATGGGATTGCACCTAGAAAGTTACCCTCCGAGGCACAAGTCTGGGCAAGGTTGTTTATGGAAGACCAGCAGTCGCCCATGCATACCAGCCTTCCCTCTCTACGTCATGGATGTTATCCAATGGAAAGGCAAAGGCCAATACAGCTTGGCACCAGTGACGTTGCAACTCATTTCTACAGCTGAGTGAACTCGAGCAACATGAAAGAAAGTATCTTGCTCAAAAACACAACACGCACAACCCGGTCCAGGGATCGAACTCACTATCTCATGATTGTGAGTCCGACGCCCTAACCACCGAACCATGCGCTTTCACAAGTTATAAGTAATACATAGCTAAAATTCGGTCTGGTGCCGAGTTAGACGAAATTAATATTTTGTTTAAATATTTTCATCTAGCAGCCAAGGAAAATCATGTGAAATATTATATTCTATCAAATTTCATATTTCCGTACAGCATTCAAAAAGGCTTCCACTAAGCAATGAAAATCATTTTAATATTGTAAATTTATATATAAATATATACCTTACCGCTGGGATTAGATTATTTGACCAAGATAGATTTGGACATCTTACTGGAGTTTCACATTTAAATGATGAACTGACAACACAGAAACCACGTTTAGAGTCAAACTCTTTTCTTCCGGGACAAAGTCGCTTGATTAAAAACTGACCGTCATATCCACATTCATAGTATTCCCGACATGTGACTGCATCTCTGAATCTTTCACCTGCAGGACACGGTAGTGAGACCTTTCTACAGAGATCTGTCAAAATACGATTGTAGGACACATGTGTAAATTTTAAACTACGTTGCCAAAAGATTTTAATAGAAAACAAATTATTCGAACTTATTGGAATTTCTTTTTATAATCCGTTACTTTTTATGAAGCTACTGACTGTGCAGTGCGATACTGAATGTTTCAAATGAGCAAAATTGTGGATCTCTCAGTACACAATCTTAAAGTATAAGATATTTTCTGGGCGATCATTCGATAGTAGTGCGCTATTTGTCAACCAGTACCTGCTGATTGTCAACCAGTAGTCAGCTGGTCAACCAGCTGGTCAACATGTCTTTGTTTACATCAATTCGGCAATTTCCGTAAAGAAAGAGGGAAAGGGCTTAGTCAGCAGGTAGCAGACAGCAGGCACTCGCTTTCTCTCTCTCTCTCTCTCTCTAAGTGATATGTGTTTTTAAGAGAGAAAGAGAGAGAGAGAGAGAGAGAGAGAGAGA
>NC_068981.1:54636838-54638210 GCF_001194135.2 Octopus bimaculoides | reverse complement strand
CCTGCTGTCTGCTACCTGCTGTCTGCTACCTGCTGTCTGCTACCTGCTGACTAACGCCCTTTCCCTCTTTCTTTACGGAAATTGCCGAATTGATGTAAACAAAGACATGTTGACCAGCTGGTTGACAATCAGCAGGTACTGGTTGACAAGTAGCGCACTACTATCGAATGATCGCCCAGCAGGGTTCACCACCATCCCCTGCCGGAACCTCGTGGAGCTTTAGGTGTTTTCGCTCAATAAACACTCACAGCGCCTGGGAATCGAAACCGCGATCCTATGACCGCGAGTCCGCTGCCCTAACCACTGGGCCATTGCGCCTCCGATTTCCTTATATGATTAGGATAAAGCAAATTATTTAAACAAATTAATATGCCGTGTATGTATATACAGTTTTCTTTACGAAATACGAGGTATGGGCTATATAGAAAAGCGAGTAACTGGACACTATAACATTGACGTAGTTTTCAAAAGTATTGACAGATATTTTTTTTTCACATTCCGCCACATCTCAGACTTCTACAAGTAGGAAACAGGGATCAGTGGAGTATCATCGCATCTCTACTGAGTCATAATGAAAAATGTCAACACGACCTCTACTACCACATCAAGTGTTATTTCCTACACGTAGATAGAATTAACAATTTGCAGTATTAATTTTTAATTTTTACATACCGTAATAAAAAAAAAAGAATTTCATAAAATATATATTTATATCTTTTATAAAGTTATTTATCTTTTTTATAAAGTTACGGTATTTCCTGAAATATTTTATTGATTATCAAGTTCAGCGTTAAGTGTATATATTTCCTGCATCGTACACTTATACAATATTAGCCTCCTATCATCGGTTAACACAGACAATCCGCTAAACCAGACATGCTGTACGGTCTGACGAGGGTTCAATACGTGTGTGCGAGCATGTCTGTGTATAGACAGACAGACAGACAGACCGACCGATAGATAGATATGCACATAACTGTTTTCTAAATATCTCTCAGCAAATGATCTTTCTATGTGTATATATGAACATAACATAAGCATGTGTGTGAGCGTATGTTATTATATAAAGAATTAACTTCAATTTCTTCTTCTTTATTATATATACACATATGTGACCTCTTCAGCGACACTTTTCGTTTTCGTGTGTTGAAACGGATATTGTATTTCGGGACAGTCATTATTTTTTTTTTTTTTTTTAATCTTTGCCAAATAAATACGCACTATATATTTTTCCTTCACTCGTTTATCACTGTTCTTATTTTATTCTAACTCATGTCCATTGTCCGGAAATCTTTCGTCACTTATCTGTGACCTCTTCAGCGGCACTTTTCGTTTTCGTGTGTGTTCTTGCTCCACTTCCTCCATTCTATTC
>NC_068981.1:54634953-54636222 GCF_001194135.2 Octopus bimaculoides | reverse complement strand
TGTGTATGTATTATATTATATTATATTATATTATATTATATTATTATTTAATTGAACGCCACGCATCCATTTCCAAATAGGTTTATCTTAACCTTTTTGACGCGACTCTACTCTACACTGTTTTCTCCCCCATCCTTCTCTAATTCCCTTTTCTCACCTTCACCGTTTTCTATCTCTCTCTCTCTCTCTCTCTCTTTCTCTTTTTCTCTCTCTCTCTCTCGTTGCTCACACGTGACCATCGTCCATCTTTCTTTTCCTCACGTGACCATCTTTTTTTCCTGCACGACGTTCTAGGACTGGACGTCTTCTGTCTCTCTCTGCTATCTTTTCTCTTTTCAAAGAAAACATTTCTCCCAGCGTTTTCCTTTCGTTCTGATCTAACGATCTTCCATGTCATCCCATTGCCACCGCTGTTCTCACCTTCACTGATATAAGTCACCCTCTCTCTGTTACTACATTTTCCTCAGACTAATACTTTTTGCAACCTTCTCATTTTATCATAATTCGTCCAACACTCCTGGAGAGCATATTATAGATTTTTATTGAAATCCAATTAGCCTATTATTGAACTGGATGTTGGTGTAACATGTATGCAAAGATGGTAACATACATACATACAGACAGACAGACAGACAGATAGAAATTGCCATTTATATATATAGATACAGAGTGTTTCAAAAGTCTATGTCACATTCTAAGAACTCTTATATCATGAACTAAAAATGGTAGCATAATTGAACTGGTACCATTTAAAATCTAAAAGTATCAAGTTTTCTTGTGTTAATTTAATTTTAATTTAATTCAATTTTGTTTTCTGTCTCTTTTCAGATCCAGTAATGTCATTCACATAACAAGAGAAGTCATTTCGCATCCTAGAATACGCTAAAACTGAATCATGGACACGTGTTCAGCGCAAATTTCGTACAACGTTTACCAAGCAGGCACCAGACAGACGTTCTATTTTGAATTGGCATGCAAAATTCAGGAGGAGGGGTGTTTGTGCCCGACAAAGAGAGCAGGACGCGCCTGTGCAAAATTCATGGTAAACTGGTTTATCAGTGTCCTTCAGCTGTTGAACCAATTGCAGTTTGTGTGGTGTGAACTGCAGCGGTCTCCTTATGACGCACCAAACAGTTGTTGATGGGAACTGAAGTTCTCGACTGGCTATTCTGACTGATTTCTGGGGGCTGCGCTGGAAGGCTTGCCGAACTTGTTCAATCGTATCATCTGAGGTTCAGGGACGTCTTGTTCTCTTTGTTAGACACAAAC
>NC_068981.1:54628627-54634325 GCF_001194135.2 Octopus bimaculoides | reverse complement strand
TAAAGCAAGAACAAACAAATAGTAGTAGTAGTAGTAGTAGTAGTAGTAGTAGTAGTAGTAGTAGTAGTAGTAGTAGTAGTAGTAGTAGTAGTGGTGGTGGTGGTGGTTATTGATTCATCATATAAACTATATAGAATCATTCCAATGCAAAAAGGAAAGATCATGAATGAGTCACTCGATCTCTTTAACTTTGACAGGCGTTTACTATCACATTTGACGTTTATCTATATTAATCGTTTCTTCTTCACTCCCATATCTTTCGTTCCAACGCATACATTAAGCCCTACAAATGAATCTTACATATCTGCTTGGAATGTTTCTCAGCGCAGCCATTCAAAAAAAAAAAAAGAAGAAGAAAAGAAAGAAAAGAAAGAAAAGATAAGAAAAAGAAAGAAAATTAGGTGAAGATTTGGTGAAGATAAGAGTTAGTTGAATCAAAAGCAAGAGTGGTAGAACAACAGTGCAGCAATACAAAATGAAAGAGTGATGTATAGTCAGATTTATTCTGGAATGGAGGTGGCATGTTTCGTCATTTGCACGTACCAAATGTGACCGCCAAGCAATAGAGAGTTGACCCAGCGCATATATGTTTCATCAGCATGTGCTGGAAATTGTTATATTGGCTGTTTGTCGAGTGAAAGGTAAGTATGTTGGTTGATCTTTTAAGGACTGGCTGAATGCATAAGCTGTGATATGTTTGTAAATGTAATCAAGAGGTAGGTTGACAAACACGGATTCACAACAATAGGAAAAATAACGAGATTTAAGTTTATGGCTTTGAGTAAGAAAAAGAGCTAACATTATACGTAGGTGTATAATTACCTGCATAAGTATGCATATACAAGTGTGTATGTATATGTGCATCCGCACGTGAGTATGCAAAGAACTTTTATTGCCGGATTGAGTGATAATTCTGGATGGTATTCAAGGAAAAAGTCTTAATACCTATATGTTTTTATTAAATTTAATATTCAGACATTTCCAGAAATAGTAGATAGTTGAATTGTCAGAACATAGATTCCACGTGAGAAGTCACCCGACAATATTTTGATAAGCCCACTATTATGTCCGCGGTCAAACCACTTATTTAAGCAATTCTATTTTTCTAATCCAACTAGTGTACAATCTTCTGCATTTACTTACTTCTCCATCACTACTTTAAGTGCGGTGAAGTCAACTTTTCGTTGATGAGGTCATAATGAAGTTTAAATATACTGGGGTTGTCTCCAGTATTTGCGTCATTCACAAAGATTGTTTTCCCTCTCAGTATAATTATTTCTAAATAGTGTTTAATGTATAAAATATATTTTCCCTAACTGAACTAAACTACTTTTAATTATAATATCAGGTTCAGCTCGCTCTAAATTAATGCTGTAGGGTGATGTAGTTCAACATTGTAAGCAGCCGCAATAATGTAAGATCAACGAGAATTTTGCTAGCTCACTGTATTCAGTTCAAGACCTCCGCTGAGTATAGCTTCGAGAAGGATGGATTTCACTTTGCTCTAAATTAACTGCATAAAGACAAAGTTTTTAGTACATTCCAACGTCCAACACTCATCTACCCACACACGCCGCAAAGACACACAGGCTTTGGACATACCATTCCTTTAATGCATCAAGTATTTCCTCACTTTTCAGAACTGACACCAAATATTTCTGCAAGGCTAGAGAAGACAATGGAAATTCTCATTAGTGCATTCTCCTTTCCAATCTCGTGTAACCACCACCAAAAGGAAATTATGAAAATATGCTCATACTTTCAAACAATTTCATTGTAAATGTTGGATTGTTAAATAAATTCATTTGTTTCTTTTCCATGTTATTTCCATTAATGCGAAAAATATTTTAATGCAGTGATTGATGGTTTTATTTTAGCTTTATATTTCCTCTACAACTTTTTTGTTTTACTTCTTTTGAAACATAAAACAATTAAGTGTCAAGTAGAACAAAATGAACATTTTCGATACTTGCTTCTCTTCAGTTTCAACCAAGGTTCCAAAGCTGCCGAAGTCGCTCGGGACATGCTGTGTACGGAGAAGGCGCTATTACTGAAATGGTTTTCACGCCTCAAGGAGGTAAAATTCGACCTTGCAGACTCTCTGCGTTCTAGCCGACTTATTCAGTTCGATGAGGATTGATTGAACGAGCTCAGCCACGAAGATCTGCACCAATCGATTAGGAAATTGGCCCATCGGATAGGATGCTTTCATGATGCCGTTCCCGTGACCTTCACTCGATGGGTAAGGTTCAAAACTCGGTGCATGGGTGCCACACGCTCTGAACGAAAAGAAACAAACTCTAGTGTTCCTCCATCGCCTCCAGTTTGCTAGCTCGATCCAGTTAAAACGACCCGACCGGCGACATGGCGTATTTCTTCAACACGACAACGCACGCCTCTACATCGTTAATTCAACCAAAAATATCATTCAAGAGGTCGGTTGGAAAGTTCTACTGCAAACCACGTTGTCTCCTGGTATAGTACCTTCGAATTATTACCTTTTTCGGTCGCTCTCTCAAATAGACTGCGAGATGTTTTGTGCAACAACGACGTGGAGCTAAAAGCGTGGTTCGATGAAATCTTCGAGTCCATATCCGATAATTTCTACCGTCACTGACAAGCTAGTGGAACGTTAGCAAGAAGTCGTAAGCAATGACGGAGAATATATTACTAATTGATTTGCTGAAACTGTTGATGAAAAATAAAGATTAAAATAAATAGAAAAAAAAACGAAAGAATTTATCAGAAAACCCAATACATCACAGCTGAGGTGCAACCATATCTAATAAGTCAAAGCAAAACTACTGCTTTCTGGCGAAAGGCTTTATCCCCAACTTATCCCGATATCAAATCAAAACGAAATATGGATAAAACAAAACCTGGTTGAAATGGCAAATTTGTTATATAACCCAAATAACTGTGTATTGTTCTAATTATACTGACCGTACAGATGAAAATCCTTCAGCCCATTTTTCTGTTAGATTCCTGACAAGTGTTTTTTCTCTCTAAATTCTTTGTACATTTTCACTCTCACCAATTCAACCAAATATAGATCTCATATGCGTTCCATGTATAAGCAACTAAATATTGTTATCAAACGTTTACTCCATCAATTCTCGTGAAATAAAACTGATAACACAGAATCTTTAAAAACTCTATAGAACTGATAATTGTGTTACTTCTTTTCTTCTAGTAAACATTACATAACGAGCCAACAAGAGAGTCTCTACGAAGGCGGTCGACATGCTAAAAATAACAGCCAAATTACCACCAAACACCACCCTAAAGAAAACGGATACATGAAATCACATTGATTTAGATGCACTCTACCTGAAAAAATGACAGATTGGTTACGACTTGAATGCCTTTTATCATAGGTCTACCTAATCAGAGTTGACGTTCAGTTAAACCACAACAACAATAGCTTTCGATGACAATACTCTTAGCTATTTTAAAGACAGAAATTTCATTAGAAAATAATGACTCGTTTTAGAGAAATTATCTGCGAAAATACGCATATCATGAATTAGAATGGAGCTAGCTGTAATATTTTGTCTCTGAGAAACTTCTCTTAAGAGCCTTTCTGTATTAAAAACACAGGGTTCGTTCAGTAGGAAGCTCACTCAGCTCAGAATACCTTTGGGTGTTCGTCATTGAAGAGACAAAATCAGGCTGAAACACCAGTGTCTGAAGATCCCAAGACGTCATTCGCAATGAGTGGTGTGTTTTTAACAGAAAATCTTAGGCAAGATCTCAGAGACAAATTATTATAGGCAGCAGCGTTCTACACGCACACATACACACGCGCGCGCATATGTGTGTGTGTATACACACACACACATATATATGTATGTATGTATTATGTAGGTAGGTAGGTAGGTAGGTAGGTAGGTATGTATGTAGGTAGGTAGGTAGGTAAGTAGGTAGGTAGGTAGGTAGGTAGGTAGGTAGGTAGGTAGGTAGGTAGGTAGGTAGGGAAGTAGGTAGATAGATAGATAGATAGATAGATAGATAGATAGATAGATAGATAGATAGATAGATATGAATAAGAGAGGATGGATTGAACGATATTCTTCATTTTAAATTAGTATAATTGTTTCCACACATCGTTACAGTCCTAGTGCATTGGTGAAATGATATAATTAACATATTGCATAATCAATATTATCCATCAGATAATAATTTTGGAGAGATTCTTGAGATCATACTCTAATTTTATTCTGTACAAGCATGAATATCCAAAGCAGTGTACTATTTCAGCAATCTACAGACAAGACTAAACCTAAATAGTGACAGACAAAACACAAGTATAATGAAAATAAAAAAGAAAGAAGCAAAGAAACAGACATGAAAAACATGAAGTTAACTATTGCATACCACAAGGTTTTTGCCCAAATTTTATACAATGTGTGTGGGTGTAGGTTGAATATATATATATATATATAAGGGTTATGGTGGGTAATGGAGTCAACCAGACCCGAATGTTACAGGTAATACCGAGTAAGTGCTGTATACCGACTAGTTTTGCCCCAGATGTGGTTGCAACATGAATGGGGAATTTAACATGGGTCGTGTATTAGCGTGTGTATATATAAAAAGAATGAGATAAAGAGATCAATGGTATAAACAAATTTATATTTTATGTAAAATGTCTTACAGCTGTTTCAAGGAAATTTCAATGTATCCCTTCATCGGAGACGGTAATAGTAGAAGTTAAGGATTATTAAATCTGTATGAGGAGATTTGCAGTAAGAAATGAGAGCGATGCGGAGAAGAAAAAACAAGGAAGAAAAAGTACTTGGAGTATAGTTTCATTCCAAAGGTAAATATCCATGTATAGAATCCGTATGAGTATTTTCCAGTGATAATTATAGTTATAGAATTTGATTTGGAATGGAATATTCTATCTAGACCCTTTCCGTATGATAAAGGTAAATCTTTTTGCTCGCTCTGTAACGATGAGCTGTATTACATCCTGTTCTCAGAGAATTCTCTTGTAAACACGTTTATCGTCGAAAACATTGGCAAAAACATACCTTTAGTTCCTATAAGTGATTTCTACCAGTCTATAAAATTCGACCTTTAACTGTTTTCTTACATTTCACTTCCACTAAATATATTTATTTCCACACTTTTAATCTTTATTCCATTCACCCATCGCACTATATTTCTCCTCTTGTAGTTTTCTGCTAATTTCTTTCTTCCTCCTCCTTCTCTTTCTATAAATTGCCTTTGACATTATATCTATTAACGGTTTAAATAACGTACCAGCGTTTCCTTCATCATATACGCAGTAATCACATTCCGTTAAAATGTCTTATTGATGCGTTTTGTTTCTCTTTTTTTTTTTGTTTGCCCTGATGAGAAGATTGCATTGTTTAACATCATTTTATTCCTTCTGGAATACCAATATTTTCTTCGAAAGATATGTCGGAAGTATAAAGATTTGAATAACACTTGCGTTTAACTCCATTTATTTATTTATCTATGTTATACAAAAAACTTTTCACCAAAACCTGGAATTTCTACTTTTATAAGTAGGCTGTTATATCCTTGGTATTTATGTGAATTTTTACTATCCTGGTAACAATTTATTTATTTTTTCCGCATTATTTGTAAGCATTGAGAAATACACACACACACACACACACACACGCACACACACACACACACACACACACACATACACACACACACA
>NC_068981.1:54611962-54628008 GCF_001194135.2 Octopus bimaculoides | reverse complement strand
TATATATATATATATATATATATATTCTCTATTTCTCTCTCTCACACATACACGTGTACACACAAACACACACACACACACACAAATCAATGCAGAGAAAGAAGTCTAGTTCATCAGATCACCAGAACATCACAGTTACACCTCCTAGTCGACAAATTTTGCTTACATGCAAGCATGTAACCAAAATTTATTCCACACTGAAATTATTACTACATCGAAACAGCCGTAACCCTAAGGATGTCAATTGGTTAAATTAATGTATTCATCTCTCATAACTCTTGATTTTTTATGGTTTATATACTCCTCATGAAATAATTTCATCGATCACATCATTTGGATTCAGCTGCATGGATACTCTGCATTACACTCCTCTGTAGTGAATTACTATGTGGTCTGTTAACCGAGTCCGTAAGAGGAGCTTTCTGTGATAGCCGCACGATTCTCTGAATCCATATCTTTCTTATACTACGAATTTGTGTGTACGTGTGTGTGTGTGTGTGTGTGTGTGTGTGTGTGTTCTCGAATATCAAGAAATGTAAAGTGGAGAAATGTAACCCTTGCCTATTATTTATGTATTCTTTCCTTTCAACCGACCCCTTCATTGTAACACGATACAGGGGATCTTTAATAAAAGGATAGCAACCTAACACTTCTCATATATTTCATTTAATTGTCAAATACGGAATGAAATAATGTGATAATACGTGAGACAATCACATTTTTATCATGAATTTTTTCTCTATAATAACACTAAAACTATTTACACTATATATTTTGATCCTTCTTTTTTTTTTTTGTGGCGGTGGATGGGTTTTTCTTTTTTTAATCAGTTTTGATTAGTTTCTTCTTAATATGCAGCTCGTAATTATTTAGACCAGTAAAATGGTAAATATTTCCCCATAAAGGTTTATGTGGCTATTTATTCAAGAGCTCGATAAACACCTGAAACTATTTTGAATATTAAGGGTACTGAATTGAATCTCGAAGAACACGTTAATTTAAGGTTAAAACTCTAATTTCCAACCAAACTTGTATTCGCTAAACGCATATTTCACTTTAAATATTTCAACTATATCAATACGACCGAATTTTTATTGTTCTTTGTATATTTTGGTTAAGTGTTTTAATTAAATTCCATTTCTTTTCTTATTTAAAAAAAAAAGTAGTAAGGACACATAAAAAAAATGATGGAATTATTTTTAAATCAAGATTTCTTTTATTAATTATACTTCTAAATTTTATTTTAGAAATTTACATGATGAAGGGTGGGTTAATGAATTAACAACGATTTCATGAAGGGAATCAATGATATAGGAAGTTTGTCGATCCACGATTTAGACCTTCGATTTTTTACATAAATGTTAATGTTCTGCTTATTTTTTTTTTTTTCAAATTATACGATTATATTTATACAATAATCCACAAATATTCATCCCAGACCGACAAACTGGATTTAAATAACATTTAGTAAATAAAATTGAACGGGCTAAATATCTTTCAAAACGTCTTTTTTCACATGAAATGGACTTTGCACTTTTTTCTTTCGTTTTACCAGTGAAGCTTTGTGCTCCATTCTTCTATTCCTTAAATAAAAAGAAAAAAAATGTAGAATAAACATAAAGGAACAGCATGTACGTAGACTAGTGGTTGTAACAAGTTGGTAACTGAAAATTTGCCTTTTTTCTTTTTTCATTTTATTACTGGGGACTTTTTTCTATTTCTCTCTTCCTTTTATAAAAATGCCCCACGAATCTCCAGAATGTTTCGTTTAATTAGCCGGTGTTATGTCTAGACATGTAGAAATAAAGCTTGCCGTTAACAACAAACATTTTGCCAAGAATGTTACATAGGACCACGTAGCATCACCACGATGCTTTTAAACCAAGACCGGTTTGTAGCTAGTATTTATATTTAACAGAAATATAGAAAATTCTGTATGCATATACACATGTATAAATTGTTTGTATAAGTAAATTATGGATGTATGCTCGTGGATGTATGCTCGTATCTATGAATGAATATTTGCTTTTATTTCTGTGTGCTTTATGGGCTGGAGAATGCTTGGTGTATTGTCACTTCAGTACCAGACAACATTTTATCACATAATTAACTCAAGCAGCTAACTTCTTAAACCATCTTCTGACTAATACAGACTATTACCGCCAAGGGAGAGATGATAGAATACATTTAATTAAACCATCATAAGCTCATATTAACACATTGCATTAAATGATGTGTAATTAGTTTTTAATTAGTTTTTGAAAACAAAGTGACAAATCCCAAGCATAGAATTCCTAATACTGAAATTACTATCATCATCATCATCATCATCATCATCATCATTTCTATATATATAAAATTCTTTGTCTGTCCGTCTGTTCCCTATGCATTCTCAAACGGCTCCACCAAATCAAATCAAATTTTACAAGGTAATAATAATATTAGACCCCGCGAGTGTCAACAAGTAATTTTTATTTTCATTTCGATTAAAACAACATAATATTTTAACTAAAATAATCTTTCTATAGTAAAGGACATCTTATACTACGACGACGACGACGACACATTTTGTATATGAGTGTGTATGTGTCTGTGAGTGTGTGTTTGCGCGTTCGTTACATATGACATAGTAAAGGACATCTTATACCACCACCACCACCATCACCACCACGACATATTTTGCATATGAGTGTCTGTGCGTTCGATACGTACGAGATAGTAAAGAACATTTTATACCACGACGACGATGACGACACAATTTGTGTATGAGTGTGTATGGTGCCTGTGAGTGTGTTCGTTTACGCGTTCTTTACGTATGAGATAGTAAAGGAAATTTTTTAATGAAATGTAGATATTTTGAAATAATTGTGAGAAAATATATATTTCTTCATATTTATTGCTTACTAATCTGAATAATTTAATGCGTTAATGCGCCAATGTTGAGTCAATGAGGTTGTCAGAATACTGACTAGAGATTCTCTAGGTCAAATATAGCACTACACGATGTCTATAGTCAACTAATCCATTTGACAGATGTTTCATTAGCTTGCAGTGCTGGTTTCATTATAAGTTTCACTTGAAGAGGGGGGAACTTTACCAAATTGGATTTTCTATAAAAACAAAGTCTGCAGATGGTATTGCAACCACCCAGAGGTATATATAGAAA
Source organism: Octopus bimaculoides (assembly GCF_001194135.2). Taxonomy (NCBI): domain Eukaryota; kingdom Metazoa; phylum Mollusca; class Cephalopoda; order Octopoda; family Octopodidae; genus Octopus; species Octopus bimaculoides. Next base: position 54,624,842 of record NC_068981.1, on the reverse strand, counting down.
ACACACAATGCCATTATGAAAACGCGTCATTCTTTTGCATATGTTATTTCTTAGCTCCAATGGCATGAAATGTTTTGAAACTCGTTGTTTAAATAGAACGTTATCGATATTCGAACTAATTTGAAAGTAGTGAAGGTGATTAAAACATATCAATTTCTAAGTTCAAATCTTGTCTAAGTAGACATTTCTTTTCGATTCCTTCAGATTATCTTTAACTTGCTTCCATGAAGAATTTTTAGTCGAATGAATCGACCGTGATACTATTTTTTGTAAAGCCTGGTACTTATTCTATCAGTCTCTTTTACTGGGGATGTAAACACACCAACAATGGTTGTCGAGCTGCGGCTGGGCACAAACACGGACACAAAGACACATACACACACAGGTATATATACGACAAGCTTCTTTCAGTTTCCACCGACGAAGTCATTTGCCCAAGGTACCATGCAGCGGGACTGAACCCGGAACCACGTGGTTAGAAAGCAAGCTTCTTACCGCACAACTACACCTGCACCTGTTAGATAAGTACCGGTAAAATAATAGAGTCGTCACAATTATTTACACCCACTTCTTTTCTGAGTCTAAATGTTATCAGGGTGAGTTTTCCACTTTACATAATTGTAGAACTGAAAAAATAAGTTCAAGCCTTTCCCTCGTCACGAAAACTCTGGTTTCCGAATTCCACAATTACAGAAATTGTAAATAATGACCACTAATTTTGAAATATGGCTTGTTACTCTTTCTTTACGAAAACTCGGGTAAAATTTAGCAATCTTAAAAATTAATATCATGATACTTACGTATGTACTTTTAAAAAATATTTATTTATTTTTTAGAAATAATGTTATTTTCCGTCTCCATTCTTTGTACATTTTTCTTGCTTCGCCCTACCAATACAATTTTTTATATTTATTTGTTTTTCTCTGACAAACATTTTTATTTTCACTGCTCCCAACATTTTTGTCAACTGCTACATACCCTTTTCACTAACTCCCCTCCTATATCTTGTTCATTGCTTTAAACATTCTTACCAACACCTGACTTCTCCCTTCTCCGCCTCTCAAACTTCTTAGTGCATTCAACTAACCTTGTTTTCCATCGCTATCAGCATTTTTGCCAATACCTACCCGTTCCTTTCGCTGTCCTTTTCTTTGTTTGTAGGATAACCAATTCAACTGATATTGCTTTTCATTGCTTTCAACTAACTTGCTGATACTTACGGCTCACTTCCCCTCTTCTTCACTTTGTGCATCAATTCAATTGGCATGGGTCTTGCTACTAACTTCAATTACAGTACTTCTTTAATCATACATATCCCACCCTTTGATATCATCTGACGTTGAAAAGGGGGAGATTTCCTATGATGCTTAATATGCAACGGCTCCTGGTTGTATGGATCAACGATCAAGCTGAATGATGGTCATTCAAGAGAAAACTGAAAGTTTATGTGACGATCTGTAGAAAATGTAAGGTGAGACTTGAGGCTTAGTTGAACGGTTTAAGAAATGCTTGAATGTTCACAACAATAAAATTGCTATCGCTGATATGTAGACAACTATTAATTATCCTGGGGAGATGAAGAAAGTTATTGCCGAAGGAGAACAAGTGTACAGTGTTAATGAAACTAGGCCTTTCTAGAAGCGCATACCTTGTGAAGATAAATCAGCAAAACTTCTAAAATCGTTCGGCGTTTCTTGTAGTAGGAAATGCTGCTGGTGATTGAAATTAAAACCCTTTTTTGAAATAGAACTGTGGCCACATATGTAATAACTTTTCTAAGGATACCTGTTTTAATATCTTTCAATAATTTTTGTTGCTTCAACTTGAAAACCCTTGCAGTAATATCTAAGCTATTTACAACTGTTTGCTCAATAGTTAGTTCATTTTCTATTTCTGGTAACTTTGGATAATAAGCGAAAGTCACAAATTATATAGATTTACCGATTTTTTTCTATTATATCCATAGCATCTTAGTAGTGTTTGGTCATAGATCTAGGGCTACCTACAAATGAATTTGGTAGTATGTACCTGCAATCTGTACGATCAGCATCACTTCTATAAACAGCACCTGCCAAACTATTATATAATTCTGTACCCAATGTAATCTGACTGTTGCGAATGTATTTTAAATGAAATGACTGTAACTTAGCAAATAGATCTGGGCCTGAAACAAACGTTGATCGTGATGTAATATATTATTTTATGCAGAGGTTTTCATGAGACGACAGCGATAAAACTGTGCAAGGAATATTTGCCGGTTGCCCATTTCATTTGATAAATCAAGGTTCCAATCATCCAAATCGGAAGAGAAAAAACAAGGGCACGTCACTGAATCATAAGATCTATAACAGTCACTGAAAGTTTGCAAATTTTCTTGCTTATTTGCTGCTCTAAACTATGTTATAATCATTCTGTGTGAATTATGCACTCCTTGTTCAGTAGCATCTGGAATTAGGGTGGCAGTTTTATTGCAAGTTTGTTAGTTATATGCCCTGGAATGTTCACTATCAGGCTTCTTACCAGCATATGAATATTATTTGCACATTTGCAGGAATGTTTTCCGCTTCAGTTTCTACCTGCACTAATAAATAAGACTGTAGATGACTATTTCCGGTAGATGTCATAGCTGAATATCATTTCCGAAATATTTCTTTGAGAACTCGGTTAGCAATACTCCTATGCACTCTTTCGATGCGTTGCTTTTTCTGTTCTTATAGATCAAAGATGTAAGTTTGTAAGCTTGGATATACATGGAATCCTATTTTTCAATAAATACATACATACATATATACATATCACGAAAAGATCCGAAAGTTTTACAAATCTGTAAAACTTTCTAGAAGTTTATCATTTAAGTATATATGAGCAAGTCTATATATGCAAGTACATGCATGAGAAGACATACATTAAACAAAACATGCAAATTTGCACGTGTACATACACACACAGATACATTCGTTCATACATACATACATACATACATACATACATACACGCGCGCGCGCGTATTGTTATGTTGAAAGTTCACGGTTTGAGATTTGTCACTTTGTTTTATGTTGTCTGGTACTGAAATGATGCACACCAAGTATTTGCCAGCCACAACACACAGAAATAAACGATACTAGGCATTCATAGATACGAACCTTCATCCATAATTTACCTACACGAACAATTTATGCATGTGCATATGTAAAGAGAATCTTCTATATTTCTGTTAAATATAAATACTAGCCACAACCAGTTTAAGTTTTAAAGCTCCGTAGTGATGTTGCGAGGTCCTATATAACATTGTTGGTACAATGTTTCGAAACAAGTAATAATCCGAGCGAGCTAGGTCTGGATTAAATATATTATATCATATTATATTACATTTGATGTGTGTGTGTGTGTGTGTGTGTGTGTGTGTGTGTGTGTGTGTGTGTGTGCATGTATTACTGCCAGATCTTATCAATATAATAATCTGCTTGTTCGTTTGCCCGTTATACTTTAGTTAGTTAGAGGGGTGGAAGTGGAGTGACTGAGAGGTGGGATAAAAGTGTGTGTGTGTGTGTGTGTGAGAGAGAGAGAGAGAGAGAGAGGTAAGGAGTGTGAGTAGAGAAGAAAGAAGTGAGGAAGAAGTAGAGAAAGGGCTATGATAAAGCCAAATACGTCTCGTGGTTAGTTGAAGGGGGAGGCGAAGAGCGAGAGAAAAAGACAGCGAGAGAAAAGAGGGAGAGAGAAGCGTTAACGACGTGCTGTAGGGTGAGGAGGGAAAGATAAAGAGAAAGAGATATGTTTAGGATACAATATTTAGCAGGGGGTAATGTTCTGGTGGTGAGGTTAAAGAAAGGCAGATAAAGAAAGATGGGCAGGAGAGGCAGTTACATTAAGAAAGAGATAGAGAGAGTTAGTGGCAGTGAGAAGTGAAGAGAAAGAGAGAAATGTTAAAGACATGAAGACGGAAATTACATAGTTGAAAAGTTTGTTGAAGAGATCGAGAGAAAGGGCGGTAAATTTCAAAATATAATATATCATTGTGACTGAAAGTGAAATACTTGGCTAAATAAAAATAAAAATGCAAATCATCTTTCTTTCTTAAATAGCTTCTCTTATCTTTATCGTTCTGTTGAATAGAATTTCCATGGGTCCCACTAGTATATATATTACAACAGTGTCAACACCAAGCAGTGTTTAAGCATAAGCGAACTTAGGTTAGTTGAAATGTGTTTGTGACATATTTCAGCTTCTAAAGACAAATTCACTGCAGTTACCATGGAGAAAAAATTTTCTCTTATGATAAAAAGGTGTAAAAACACCATTCCTGTCCGATGTGGCCCCCTATCGGATTCCCAGACGCGTTTCTAGCTCATTAGCTGTTATCAATGGGAAATAGCGAAGAGAGGCAACTCTGGACAGACTTAATTAAAGGCTTAGCTTTAACTAAATTGACAATATTGATAATATTAATATAAATTAACAATATTGACCAAGTTGTGCCATTAGACCGGCAGGTCAGAAAAAATTACAGCAATTAATACACTGAGTAGTGTATTAAAAGAATGACTGGAGAAATTTTAGCGCCGTTCATAAAATAGTCAAGAGTATATGAACTACCTAATTTTAGCTTCTATGGAGAAAACTGGCAGAAAAGTACAGGAAAATATTATGAAATGTAGTGAAATTCGATCAAGAAAATAGCAGCATTACTACATTTACTACTCTTAGCATCATAACACCGATACCATAATTATTATGTTGAGCACTTGCCCTATTCTGAAGATTCCGATCACATGGTTTTTACTAGATTCGTACTATTTTTATGGTGAAGGCGCAATGGCCCAGTGGTTAGGGCAGCGGACTCGCGGTCATAGGATCGTGGTTTCGATTCCCAGACCGGGCGTTGTGAGTGTTTATTGAGCGAAAAAACTCCTAAAGCTCCACGAGGCTCCGGCAGGGGATGGTAGCGAACCCTGCTGTACTCTTTCACCACAAATTTCTCTCACTCTTACTTCCTGTTTCTGTTGTGCTTGTAATTCAAAGGGTCAGCCTTGTCACGCTGAATATCCCCGAGAACTACGTTAAGGATACACGTGTCTGTGGAGTGCTCAGCCACTTGCAAGTTAATTTCACGAACAGGCTGTTCCGTTGATCGGATCAACTGGAACCTTCGACGTCGTGCCAACAACTATTCTTATGACATGATATGTCTCAATACCATACAGAGTAGACATAACTAGTTTGGTAACCCCGCTCCACTAGTTTGTTCCTTTGATCATTTTCTGAAAAATGCATTTTTTTAAAATTAAATTTTGCAGAAATACGTTTCGAGAGTTTATATATTACAATTATATTGATAAAATTTAGAAAAGATAAAATTGGAGGGGGTGGGGTGTTTTGGATTCTTCTGCTCGACCCGACTGCCATTTGCCGTAACATTAGCATTTTTCAGTTTTTGCATTTTTTCAGATTTATATATCTGGAATATCAACATTACGTAATGTTGAAAACATATATCTACAAAAAGCCATTTAAAAATATACATTTTAAAAAGTTATGAGAAACAAAGACGGGACGGGGTGGCAAATGATCTGAAACTCCCAAAATGGATGTTTGTCAAAATCTTATCAAAGCAGTGCTACAGCATGGCCACAGTCAAATGACTGAAACAAGTAAAAGAATAAAAGAATAACTGGAATATACACCCACAAAAACGTATATCTGTAAAATTTCATTAAAAAAGTAACATTTTTCAGTGGGGCAACGAGAGCGTGTGCCGCTCGGAGCAGCCCGTGAAGTGTCACTGCACCCTCTAGGCCTCCTGGCTTATACAGCAGATCCAAAAGTGTCGCCCAGGACGGACCACCATCACCTTCCATCCGCTATGCTTCTAATTTTTCAGAAAGTTACGCGGAAACGAAATCGGCAGTAGGAATAAGCATGTTAAACGTTCTGAGAACTCTTTATTTGTCTAAATTGTTTATATGACAATTAATTTCCTGTCTTGTCATTTCATATTTTGATCAGGGTTCTGATAACGAAGAAATAGGTAATTATATTATGTAACTTCTTTTACAAAAAAAAAATAGAGATTTTATTTGAAAAGGTTATTCAAAATATTCAAACCCCTTCTTAACGATTAAACATGTAAGACATGTTGATTTTGGTTCAATTACAAGTAAAATTACTCAACAGTGCAAATATTATAACCTTTCGCTTCCGTAATGTTTGCTTTATTTCTAAGGTCAATAAAAGATCAAGCTCAAATTGAGAATATTTTTTTTATGCGAGATTCAACCTGTTAGGTGTGTTCTGAACATAAAATTATAAAATAGTGATAAAAACTCTAAATCGAAAACAAATATTTTGACAAGCTTCAACTAGAAAGGAAAAAGTAGCGCTAATATTAACGGTTAACAAAGAATATTATTGAGAGTAATCAGATGTAATCCCTAGAATCTGAGGTGGTCTACGTCGGTTAGAGAATTTTAGTAGAAACAAAAATGTTATGCTGGCATGGTTTGAGAACGAAAATAGTCATATTTACATTAAATGTTGAGAGAAATACAATGTCAATAGATGAATAATAATCTCAAACTAAACCCCATGAACTTAGGAATTATAATGTTTCTGTCTTCCCAAATAAGGCAAGTTTATTATCGAAACTAATTGTCTTGTGGCCACTAATATAGGTTTGCCTCCTATATTGTGTGTGTGTGTGCGCGCGCGTTTGCTTACATACACACACATACAAACAACTAATCTATTGCTCTTACTCTGTTCTATATAACTAAAAGTATATTGTTTCAAATATTGATATACATAGTTGCCTTCTTTCTGTATTATACAAACAACACAGTGACACATATTTCGGAATGATTACATCCACTAACGTCTCTGATCTCCCATATTGATCAATCAATTTTGCTTACCAATAAATAATGTATCCTTCAAAACTCTTGACCTGATTTTCAGATTTATTAATTTCAGGTATCTTTCTTACTTGACTGATCTGTTCCAGTCTCTCAAGAACTGCTTCAGAATTTATTCTAAACCAATTAGTTATAATCACATGAAACAGAACATTATTATGGTCCTGAACAGAAATCGTATGTCACATGCTGCCTGAAAATTTATTACACTTGATTTTTTTTTTTCGTGGTTTCTGAACGTTTACTACATATAAGAAAATATTCTCTTATCATTTCCATTTTTTATACGTTACTTTGGGAAGGAGGTTCAGTTCGCATAATCTTTTAAGACCTCCCAGACTGGTAAGATTGAAACAACATAAATTGATGGTAAACAGAGGCAGTAGCTGTGCAGTCTAAATACATTATCATCCAAGATCAACGATAGCGGTCCAGACGGTTTTCTGTAAAACTTCAGGTCAGAAAATACCTTGGTATGATTTAACGATAATTTATTTCTAGACAAAGATTATACTATCTGTTACACCTCACGTTTATAACTATATAACACTTCTTTAATCATAAGAACTTTTTATTTTTCCTATTTTACCTTTTAGTATCAATTGTCTTCCATAGAGGGCATCTTATTTAAACATTTCCCTCAAAACTTTTTGTTGCTGTGGGATTTTAAATAACTGTCTATGTATAAGTTAAACAGTTGACGATTAAGTTAAACTGTCACCTATTGTATGAGAGAGAGATCTCACTCTTGGGTAAATAAATAGTCAAATATTACCGCAATATTTCAAAGGTATTTCTCGGGTAAGCTAAAGAAATAAAGGCTATATGAAAATCCTCCCGACGTGTTACTAATCTGTAAGAGCTATAACAACAAAAGTAGGTCTTACATCGTCTGAGAAAAAAGAATAGTGGTTATAGCAGGAAAACTTAAACATAAGCTAGTTTACATTTACAGTCTTTTGAAGGTAAATCCTTCTAGGATTTTTCTGATTACTCCCCGTTGTTTTTGTAATTGTTGTTTTATAGAAGTCTCTCTCGAAAATAAAGTATTTATTTTAATTTCGTGCTTATTTTAATGTCTGCATTGGAATAGTCGAACCATGAAACAAATTTCTGGTAGAAGGTAAAATAAAGAATACCAACTGAAAAGATTTAATTTTAATCACGCAAGAGCAATGTACGTAAAGACAATTATAAACATGAAATGAATATGCTTAAATTTAGTTATTCATTTGTAGCTAAAAAAAAAAGACCATCACCACCCAAATCTGCCTTAGATATTCGAATTGGCTTCCAAATTTCATTACTTTCTTTTGTTCGATCGACTTTGCTCGTTGCAAAGAAGGCAGTGGTGTAGCGTAAAGTGTGCAGGATGTGTAGATTGTGTATAAAATGCATGTTACGTTTAAAAGGGGCGGCCAAAACCCATGTAACACCACTAGAAGAAGGCAACTCTTCTTGCTTTGGTTGTATTACAATGCAGCAGTTCAAATATCTTCTACTGTTAATGCACGATTCTATAAAGATTTCAGTATTACTTGTTAGTGGCCATTATACAAGATAGGAGAATGACACTGCTGTTTTTCTACCATTGGGAAACCATATATATATTATGGATTTGCTTCAGTTAATTCTGTTTCATAAACATATGTATCATTATTGTTCTCTCGAACAAATAGGCGTAATAGAATTTTATCAGATGAAAACCAAGCCGCTAATGTGTTGCTAATGGGAGGGTGCCATTACAATGAAAAGGTAAAACTTTCAAAGACTGTACACCTTGTAGCTAGACGGAATAGGAACCTTATTGTGGATAGTGCATCAGGAAGTACCGCCTTAGGAAACAGTACTTCTTGATGAGAATCAATGAGGTTATGCTTTAAAGAGTAATTTAACAGGTTTCCAGATAATCTTATCGTGTCCTTAAAATCAATCATTGCCATATGAGTGTAGTTTTCTATGTAGCAACTTTCCGTTTATTTAAATTATCTTTTACATTCTTTACAAGTAACAGTATTTCGCGATTGAAACGGTTATATCATATAGTACCACTCAACGCGAATATTTGATACCGACTCTTTAGAAAACTTTTCAAAACTCATACTTGGATTAGATTTTCCGAAATGAAACAGTGAGAATTTATTAATGACCACAATGAGATACTTGCGAATTAATGAAGATACCAATGGCCCTTTGAAATGAAATTCTAAGATAGGTTGAGTAATGTTGACTAAAGTACCTTCTAGTGGACAAAGGAATTGAGGTATAAGTTCTGCATACAATTGATGAGAAGAGAAATTCAAATACTAAGACATTTGATAGGTTAAGAAAATTTGACCAAAATGATTTTGAAGAGACGAAACAATTGAGGTATAAGATCAGTATACAGTCGACAAAAAGATCTTTTAACGTTATCACTAAAGAAAAGACTTTTAGATTGCACAAAATGAACCATTCTCATAATTTCTAGTGGGCACAGCCATTCGTGTATTTCATATAATTTGTATGCCAAAACAGATGCAGAGAAAGCATGCATTAATGCATATGACACAATATTGTTTTTTATGGAATAATATTTAATGGCGTAAGAAAAAGACGCCTGTATCTTGTTATTTATTGAAGTGCGTTTTCTGCTATCCAAGATAAAGATAATTGGCCGTTGATCAGCGATGATAGTGAAATTGCATCCAACAAGAACATGAATCCATTTCCGAACAGATTCAATAACTGCACTCGTTTCTTCTTCTATGGTTGATTTGCGTCTTTTTCTACCAGATAGGTTTATTTGTATATTAATGGTACGTTTCCACCTTTTGCGGCACCTACAGAGAAGTAACTCCAAGGACTGAGTGAAAGGCAGAGAAAGAGAAAACCAGAGAAAATAAGAGATGGTGGTGGTAAATGGTGGTGATGGCGTTAGTGATAATGTTTGTTTTCTGTTAGTTTGTTGTTGGTAGTCATATTAATGGTGGAAGTGGCGGCGACGTTGTTCTATGGCAATTACTTACCCTAAAGTGCACGCATTAAAACATATGGTGTCAACTTTTTACCTATAAAACCCGCTACCACTATCATCTCTAACGAGCATCCTACTAACATCATTAATACAACAAACTAATACAGTTCTCAATATGTATGCATGTGTATTTTTATGTATATGTGAGAGACAAAAAGAAAGTATGTATGTATGCGCGTGTATGTCGATTCATTGGCGTTTCTCTTTTGTTCCTTTTCCTCCTATCTTTCACTGTTACCACCTCAATTAGCAGTTGTCACTACTTTCTCTACTGTATTTCTATCCCCCCCTCTCTCTCTCTCTCTCTCTCTCTCTCTCTCTCTCTCTCTCTCTCAATCTATCTATTGACCTTGCTTGCCGTCGTCTCTACCGTCACAATAACAACAGACGACTAAAGTTCATTCACGATAAGTAGCTGAAACTGCAACATTTAATGCGTCGCATTCGGTAATGAATTATTGCATTTCATTGCTGTTCCTTTTTCAAATTATTAAAGGTATAAATTGAGTTTAAACTTAGATTTCCGCTAACAGACTGCTTTTATCTGATAATTTATGGATCTACATTAAATAATGACCTTATTGATGTTGCACAACCAGTGCATCCATTCTGTAGATGCAAAAGGAGAGTTTGGATTAATTTTAAACTGTGCTGGGTGAAGTAGTTTCTCCTTGGTGAAAATATCGAGTAAAATAAATTGAAGGAAGAAATTTCACGAACTTTGATGTATGATAAATTTGGTAAAACCTTTGAAAGGCCTAACTTAGCAACTCGAAATAGATTCTGCAAAAGGATTTAATCCAAAGCATTTTTCATTCATTTTTAATATGAAATAACAAAAAATACTCTTACATGAGTTTTACGATGAATACTTGAAAAAAAGAGATAGTTTATAATTAATGAACCTAAGACTGCGTTAAATCCAAATAAATGCATTCCGATCAAAGCAGTCAATTACTTCATCTCCTTCATAGCATTTTCTGAACTGTTTCATATTTCGTAAAAAAAGTAAATTTCAAATATAAAATTCTCAATGTAAGCAAGCTGTATATTTCAAGGGATTGTTTTCTTTCTCACACGTCAAACTAGAATATGAAAACATCATTGCTTACAAATTAGAAAAACTATCTTTTTCAAGATCACATGAATTCAAATTAAATTTGTCGTCTTAATATGGAACTATTCTCTACTGGATTGATTTAAGCTAGCACTTCAAAATATATGGCAAGTATTTGAAACCTGTCTTTTTTTAATGATAACATTCAGTGCTATCTAATGAAATCAAACCGTCTAATTTTCAATGTTTGCAGCACTATATCCGAGCTGTCCATCATTGTCAAATTGAGTAACATCGAAACTCTCAAATATACTGTATTACTTATTGAAATATGGAAGAAACATTTTTTCGGTTTTATAATCATTCAGAATACCTTAAGCGTTAGATTGGTACAGTCGTTAGACCGTCGAACAAAATCGGTAAAGTATCTGAGTTAAGACCATTTACGTTAAAACCCTCTCGAAATTAGATAAAATAAGTACTAGTGAAGTCTTCGGCCAATTAAATGTTCCTATAAAGCATTCTGTATATAAATAATAATTAAAAAAAAACTAAGGTTTCCGTTTACTTGCTCTGCATAACACGGGAATTTAAAATGATAAGCTATTCATTTACCGTGTTCGAGTAATATAAGATAAAAGAATATTTTTAAAAAGTTATATTAATTCTTTTTAATTAGTTTCACTTGGCACTATAATCCATCTGTCCATTTCAAAACTGAGTTTCCCAAACGAACAGAAGATATATATATACTTCTAGAATTACTGAAGAACATTTATTTAGCAATGAATTAATTTTACTATATGAACTTAACACAATACTGTCCTATATATGTAAGCAGTATTCCAGTGTGGGTAGAGCTTAATCTTTGTAGAAGGCTGAAATATGTTAGCTCTAAACAGGAGTCAGAATCTTTGTAATGAAGTTGTGAATTACGTTGTTTGGGATCTCCATGACAGATGATTAGAAACTGATGTCTAACATTATACCAACAAAGAGGGATTTTGTAGCGCTTTACTTATAACTAGAAAGTGTAAGATACAAAACTGTTTTCTTGTTACGTGTAATGATTGAATGTTTGTGGTGCTAAGAAGACATTGTCAAAAGCTTTGGTGATGTCAATTACAATGACATTACTTTCGCCGAAGTTCTCAAGAACGAATGACCTCTATTGAGTAACACAAGAAAGCAAGTTTCCAATAGATCTGGATTCATGAAATCTGTAAAGTTAGTCACTGTGGAGGAATGGTGATTTCAAGGTAATAATGAAGGTGATTGTTAACAATTGTTACCGTAATCATGATGTTGCCAGTGGTTACAATATGTTGGTAGTTTGTAGGGTCAGAAAGAATGTTTTTTGAGAGAATGGTGATTAAAGAATGGTGATTAAAGAATTTCGTGACAGTAACAGCTAGATCTGGAGTTCACAGTTTGGACATTTTCAGAGATGGTATATCTAAGACTACATTATCTTATGTGCCTCTCATTTTTAAGATGGTGAAATTCGACTAAAGGGAAATTTAACCTCTATTTCCTGTAGGTTGAAAGATTGCATAGATACTTCCTTGTTGGGCCGAGGAGTTTTCGCTATCGGCGATTATGTAAACGTGGTGATGAAACTGGGGCGTGAAAAAGGAGAGTTGTAGAAGAATTTTGTTGAGCGGATCCTGGGTAGACTTGAAACCGAAGCAAACAGTAAATATGGAATTTTCAGCCGCTGGTTGAACCTTCTTAATTAGGGATTCTGTAAAGTCAGTAAATTATCTCTTGGCAAAGCACAAGAAGGCTCAAATTCAAGTTGAGAGGTGAGATAGTTTGCCAACTATTTTCCAAAATGTCTTGCCTACGAAATTGAATAATATATATATATATATATATATATATATATATATATATATA
>NC_068981.1:54605746-54611195 GCF_001194135.2 Octopus bimaculoides | reverse complement strand
GGGGGGGGGACACATACGCCATAGAAACTGGGCCCATGAGCCTGGCTGGGCTTTAAAAAGGGTACAAAAGAAAAAAAAAGTTTTTACCAGCTCACCTCTCTTTTATAGGAATTAATGGAATGTCAAAATAGTCGAGCGCCTGACAAAATTTATCTTAATTCTTAGTTCGTCGTTATGTTCTGAATTCAATTCCCACAGGTGCTGACTGCTTGTAGTTCATTCAGATGACTAAAATCAGTCGGCAGAAATATAGGAATAAACTAATGTACTAAAAAATTTCATGTACTGGTGTCGATTTAATCGGCTGTATTCCATTTTTTAACATGTGTTGTGTGCTAATGTACAAAACTATATTCGGGATACGACTGATTTCCCAAAATGATAGAGACGTTGCAATAAATATTGTAATCTTTAGTTTCATCCCTCTACATACTGATTACAATTCCTACAGAAGTTTCTCTCTCTCTCTCTCTCTCTCTCTCTCTTTCTCTCTCTCTCTCTCTCTCTTTCTCTCTCTCTCCCTCTCTCTCGCTCTCGCTCTTTCTCTGTCTCATAAAGGATTGATAGATTTAACACTAACGACATTGATTCGGACGCTTGTATATATATATATATATATATAGCCACAAAATACTTACCCTTGTTTCTAGTGAAAAGAAATATATAATTATGTCACAGAATAATATAAAACATAAAGTATGTAAATAACATAAAACACAAAAATTAATAAAAACAACTATTTCATGCAAGTCCCAAGGTGTGTTATACTTTACTCTGCTGTAAGAAAGCAGAGAAGTATCCCGTTTCGGGTAAAACCCTTCATCAGAGAGATCTCTCTTCTTCCACACTGTAAAATAATTTATTCACCTTTAATAACTTTTACCATTATCCGACACAGGTCATCACATTCACCGAATTCTAGTTTCACTTTGCCATGTTCTAGCAGTAATTAATCTACAAAATTGTCTAATTTAATTACAACTCACGTTCAGAAATTTTCATCAGCTAATAAATAACTTAAATTGAAGATTTGCTTGTTATCCATCCAATGAATGTTGGTTTTTATAATTTGAAATGATATTGTTCTTGAATGAAACTGGTTACTTAACATGAATTATAGCAATTAATCATGACTGCCAAATTACTTTGTCCTGAATATGATTTTTAATAGCATCCGGTAGTGGAACCTTGATTCGGGAGTTTTTAGGGTTTTGAGGAGTGTGGAACCACCTCTTAGACACTATTGTTGCCAGGTCTACTCTGACTCGGAGCAGTAGCACTTGTCAAGGTCCAAGATATGTTTTAGATAGCATGTAACTATCCGAGACAGGGTACGTTAAAATCATGGGATGTAGCATGGTGGATGTGAACTATGTCGGCAGATGGACTTATTGAATCAATGGCGAATATCATTTCATGCTGAACGTATGAATAAACAACAAACTGTCAACGGCCGCAATCAATCAGTTCAGTTAACTACTACTATCATCTGTAGTCATGGCGAGTGCAGAGAAGATATTTCAGCTTGCAAAAGACCAACTAGAGTGACTAAAACCTAGACCATAGATCCCGCCTCATCACACATGGAGGTGCTACATTGGCGTGGAAGTGATACATTGGTCTGGGCAAGTCGCCCAACCGACCAAGTGATATTCAGTCATCTTAAGGAACAATTGCTTATCACTATCGATCAAGATGACTTGTTATGAACAGGAGTAGTAGCAATTAAATTAACTGGGACCAATTAATCTCAAATATGTTGTTAGGACTTGAAAAGCATTCTAGAGTCAAATTTAATGCTGGTTATTTACACGTTATAAAAATGAATAGGTTCATCCAATCCGATTCCGTAAAGTGGTTTTGAATTCCATTTGAAGCAATTTTACTTCAAATTTACTACATAATTATCTTTGAATAAGACATGAATATCACAGAGTCAATGGACAAATTCAATACACTCAAATAGGGAAGGGCAACCAGAAATACTATTTTAAAAGAAATTAAATTCTCTTGATTAGGAACTTATATTCAAAAATAAACATGTAACGGTCCTAGATGCGACTGATCAAATGCAGTGTTAATGACATTGAGAATATAACGATTATTGATCTCATGTAATATGATTCTAAATGTAAAGGCAATACACATACAATTAATAGTTTTAGAAAACACGATATCAGTAAACAAAAGACTACTTAACAACAGTGGTATGTTCCTAACGACTGTAGATCCTGGCCATGTTTACATTCCAGGTGTAATGATTTTGTTTCATTTACATCACAACATCAAAATTCTTCTCACAATATCATGTTTTCTGTAGTCAGAAATTTTTTTCTGTTTTATCTTATATTTTTTTACAAACAAATATTCTTTTTTATAAGTTTTTAAAAAGAAGTAGAAAATGTCATTTACTGCCGTGTTAGTGTGGAGGTAAAAATAAAATGATCGCGTTAACAATCACACATTATTTCAAGCATCCTGCCAGCTGGGCCGGCTCAAGGTACCGGCAAACCGGCAACTCGGGCAGTCGCCCGGGGCGCCATGTGCTAGGGAGCGCCAAGGAGGACGTGACAAAGACAAGGAAATTTCTACGACCATCGGCTTGTATACGCCGAAGTTCAGCTTGCCCTAGGCACCAGCAACGCTTGGGCAGGCCCTGCCTTCCAGGTTGTCCAAAACAAGAAAACAATTAAAATTCCGAGTAATTAGATGATATGATATTACCATGTGTTTAGATAAATTTTGTTAAGAAGAGGGTCTAAATAAATAAATGAAGACTTACCTGGAATATCATTTGAGTACATTGCCCACTATTTACTGATTCCTGATAATATCAAAAGAGCTGTCAAAATTGTTTTTCTTTCACTATATTGCCTCCTTCTTTAAATTTGTTTATATTTATTTTGTTATTCCTTTAGTTTTATCCATATCGAAAGATATGCTTATAAAAACAACATGAGACTTGAAGCCTTCGAAATATAAAAGAAAAAAATTGTCAACTTCTGTAAGCACTGTATTGTATATATTTCAAGATCCAATGTGTCACTCAAAGAACTGTACAGAGTTCTGTAAATTTAGATTATCTAATCAGAGTTTTAGAATGGTCTTTTTTTTCTTTAGCAAACATTGCAAAATATAGTAGAAATTTTCCGAAATTCTTCCACCAAAGAGTATTATATTCTCACGTATGTCACATTTTTTAATGAACAGCCAGTTATTTTAAACTTGTGTTTTTTTGTTCTTTCTTTTCCTCACTTTGTTTCTTAAGAAACGTTAGCTATTATCTCAAGTATGCATCTGACGTGTTCAATGTTCCAACGTACTTCAATTCCAAACCAGTTTAATAGTTAAGAAATGCGCCGGGTGTGTTTTTACAAGGCACGTGTGCATATATGTATATGTATTTGAACAGTTGCACACTCTATTTTGAGTGTCATGCCGTCAGGACAAGAAAAATGATAGTACTGGATTATGGTATTCCCTTGTGCATATATGCATAATGTACATTTAACTTTGTGCTTCATTAAATTAACTTTATTAGCACTTTGCATCCAATGAATTCGAAACACGTGAATACGTCCCATTGCAGGGAACCAATACCTCCTAACAGCTATTTACAGCTACTTCCATTTTCTTTTTTTACCTTTGGACAACTTGAGCACCTGTGGAGCTTAAGAGAGTCTGATTAAACCAGCAGTTGGGAATAGTATACAGACATGAAAGGATTTGAAAGAGAAAGAAAGCGAAACACCTTTCCTACTCCTTAGCCACTAACGTAAACAACAAATATTGGCTCTTCTTATGGTTTATTTGTTAACTGTCTTTGAAAACTCACTTTAGTGTTGGTTGTACTACTTTTAGTGGAAGGATAGATAGCGATAAATTGAAGTATGTAAGGAAGGTAACGAGAGGTGGACGGAGAAGAGCGTAGGCGATAATGGGTGAGGGGGTGGGCAATGTTGTCGCCAGGTGCTACTAACAACTGTCAGCGAAGGTAAACGGACGACCACTTTCATGGATCCCGTTTCTCCTGCCTACTTTGGTAAATAATGAAGTAGACTATGACTTCAACTGTCTCTGTCGCCACATATACACAGATTCATTCATATACATGCGCTCTCCCCCACCCTTTCTCTCTCTCTCTTTCTTTCTTTCTCTTCTCTCTCACTTTCTCGTTCTTTTATTTCCCTCTCTCCTCTCTCTCTTTTTCACACACACACACACACAGAGAACAACCTGCATATACCCCAACTAATGCCCATCTTAGGAAATACGGCACTAATTCAACAGTCCATATACTAAAACATTAATTTACCATCTGACAAAAACACATATTGACGTGGAAAAACATTGTAACCCAAACACTATAATACATATATATATATACACCACACCATACCACTTATACAATTAAATAAATATACACGAAATGCTGGCTCACACATATACACAATCTACTAACAAGCACCGAGTAGCATGCTTGCACTAACATACACTCACACACTAGCCATTAACATTCACTCGCACTGCAACGCTTCCGCTTACACACTTAACCACATGACCACACCAGGACACTAAAACAAATTTTCGTAATCAGTGAAATACTTATACTACACATCGCGTACACATGCAAATTAATACACCATTGCGCTAGCACTAAATCACACTTGTATGCGCACGCACACACACACAACCACACACACACACACACACACTCACACACAGGTGAACATGCTAATTAGATAAACACATATTCACATAAAAGTTAATGCACACTGTGCATGCAGACGTGAACGCATACACGTGTATTACATATATACACAGGGATTGGACAAAATAATGGAAACACCTCAAAATTTCAAATAAATTTATTTTAATAAGGAGTAGGACCGCCTTTGGCAGTAATTACAGCTTGAATTCTACGATGTATGAACTCGTACAAAGTTTGAATTGTTTCCAAAGGAATTTTTGTCTCTTCAGCTAAAACAGCCTCCAATTCACGTAGTGATGATGGTGGAGGATATCGACTCCTTACCTGTTTTTTCTAAAATGCACCATAAATGTTCAATAAGGCGGTGAGCTGGCAGAAACGTTAGCACGCCGGGCGAGATGCTTAGCGGTATTTCGTCTGTTTTTACGTTCTGAGTTCAAATTCCGCCGAGGTCGACTTTGCCTTTCATCCTTTCGGGGTCAAAAAATTAAGTACCAGTTGCGTACTGAGGTCGATCTAATCGACTGGCCCCCTCCCCAAAAATTTCAGGCCTTATGCCTAGAGTAGAAAAGAATTTTGAGTTTTAGGCAAGATAAGATGTTCAACTTCACTAGAATGTTCCTCGTGTCATTCAGTAACAGCTTTAGCTGTGTGAATTGGTGCATTATCATCCTGAAAGATTGTGTTTCCCTCTGGAAAGCGTTCCGCAACCATAGGATGAATTTGATCAGATAAAAT
>NC_068981.1:54600786-54604706 GCF_001194135.2 Octopus bimaculoides | reverse complement strand
ATATATATTACATATGTCTGTACATATTCACGAATGTACATACATTCGCATACATGAATGTTTCGTTGTTCTTTTCCTTTTGTTTTTCTCCACAGACTAAGTCAGAGGAGAGAATGTTATTCCCATGACCCTTGTAAGGGCTTGCAGAACATGTTAAGTGCAAGAGAAGAAGTTATCCTTAGAGCTGAGTCCTGGTCTCAACGCTTGCAACTGAGTGAACCCTGCCAAAGGCATTCAAGGGCTAGGTGGCCGTATTAAACCGAGCAACTTCACAATAATTATGTTCTGTGAGCTGTACCTCCACGGAGAAAGCCTCCACTTTCGCTTCTTGCTTTGCAGCCAATTCTTCACGGCATTCTCTTGACAAATCTCTTCCAAAATCGATCTCCTCTCGTCCTTCCAGGTACAGTAGTACATAACCAGGTGAGTAACTGAAATCGCTTGAAACCAGCAAAGTCACCCTCATTTACACTGTTCCTTGTATTACTCTCAAATGTTGAACCCCAGAGCTGGCCCCTATACAAACCAAAAACTTCGATCTCCCACTTCCTACAGGGATCTTCCCTGGTCTTTGCAGATGCGCTAATGTGTGTCCCATTCCGGAGAAAGGCAACCTTTTTGATCGTGCTTAACTATTGCGCTATTGCAATCTCTTCCTGTACCTCTAAGATACTGGAGAAAGCTATTAACAACAACGTTCTTTAAAAATATAGATCTCTTTCTCTCTCTCTATCTATCTATCTCTCTTTCTCTCTCTCTCTCCCTCAAACACATACACACACACACACTTTATTTCTTTCTCTCCTCTTCTTTCTCTTTTCCCCCTTTTTCTCTCCCCCCCCCTTAATGGTCAAGAATACAGTTTCCGTGAAGCCAGATCCATTGATAACCTACTCTCCCATGTGACCCACTAGCAGGTGGTTGTCGCCATCGACGTCAGCAAAGCTTCCGATTGTGTCTGGCATACAAATCTCCCATCGAAATCTTTTATTTCCTGAATCAGTAGCTTCCTATCGTCGCCTGTATTAAAGGATCTCTTTCTGTTCCTCACCCTATCTACTTCGGCGTGCATTAAAGTTCGAGTTTGCTCCTCACTTTCTGTAACTCACTGACCTATCTTCATTCTTCCCTAGCCATTCCCAACCTTATATGATCCACTCACAAACTAGACACCACACGCCAAATCCGCACCGATTTCACGAACAGAGACCAAGAAAGCATTCTCCCACGGAATTATGCCAATCTTGTCTCTTTCAACTGCAAGACAATACAAATGCTTCTTATATAAAGAAACCATTCTTCTAACGCATCCCCATTTAATCATAAACAGCAAACAAATACAGTTTTCATAATCGCTCTAAATATGTGGACCACAAATACCGAGTATTTCTACTGGCGAAAGCACATCCTTAACATAGCTTGGACCGCATTCCAGCAATTGATCCTGTCTTTATGGCCAGAAGGTACTTCAGTCCCCAGTAATTATTGACATTCTACACAACTGAAGTAAGGCCCACAATGGAAAAGTGTCCAGATATCTGGTGCAGTACAACTGCTGTACACACAGACTGACTGATATAAAGCTACACACAGACACGTTCCAGTCTCTGGCTCACAAGTTCGCTGCCACCTCTCTCTGGCTTTTCTGCTGATACTATAATGACCTACGTTCCACAGAGTTGACTGGTGTCATGCCACCTCAATTCAGGTATTCCTAGCCTATTTGTTTCCTCCATTCATCGTCCTTATAGCGTCCAAAGCGCCAGGACTTCACACTAATCACTAAATTCAGTCCTTCCTTCCCAGAACGTTGGTCATCAGGAATCCCTCCTTGCTCATGTCTTTTTCGTAGTTGTTGATTTACAATAATTCAAAAAGAATACTGATTTCAAATTTTGGCATAAGGCCAGCAATTTCGTGGGAGAAAGTAAGTCTATTACATCGAACCCAAGCTTAGCTGCTTCTTATTTTAGCGAAGCCCGAAAGGATGAAAGGCAAAGTCGATCTCGGCGGAATTTGAACTCAGGACATAAAGACGGACGAAATGCCACTAAGCATTTTGCCAATCTCGTCAGTCTCGGTACTTGATCTTCCACGAGATCCAGTGTGTAAAAGAAAAACAATTATTAATTCTATCACCCACAAATAAAAACTGTTCCGCCATCCTCTTCTGCAAGATGTGTCTTTTACCACATTTCATTCGGTCGATACGAAGCTGTGACAGAAGACACTTCCTTAATATACTGCAAAGTGAAATCGAATCCGAAACTAGGGATTTGCGAAGCGAACTTCTCAACTGCATATACACTTACATACAGAAACAAATATACTGACAGACAAATACGTGTACAACGCGCAAACCAAAGCACACACACACACACACACACACACCATGATAAAGTCACATCATTGATGTTGAATATCTAAACGCATTAACAAGTACACTAACAGCCATAAAGTAATTCCTCAACAAGTCTGTATCAGCTATTATAACCCCGGCATTATTTGTTGTATGAATATCATTACTGAAATAAAGGTCAGTGGCTTAATTACGGAGAAACGGAATTAATCTGTCAAGCAGAATAGAGAAGCGCAAATAATACCAGAGGTAGGGGAAAAGAAAAGAATATAAATAGAATTCCAATACTAAGTCACATCTATCAAAACAGATTCTCTCTCTTTCTCTCTCTCTCTCTCTCTTTCTCTCTCTCACACAGACACATACACTGTGTCACTATCTATCTATCTATCTATCGGTATATATCTACGTGTGTGCGCGCGCGTATTCACAATATAATATACGCACAATATAATATACGTAACAGATAGATAGATAGATAGATAAATATAAACAATATGCATAATATATTTTTCTACTCTAGGCACAAGGCCCGAAATTTTGGTGGGGGTGAGGGAAGGACCAGTCGATTAGATCGACCCAGTACGCAACTGATACTTAATTTATCGACCCCGAAAGGATGAAAGGCAAAGTCAACCTCGGCGGAATTTGAATTCAGAACGTAAAGACAGACGAAATACCGCTAAGCATTTCGCCCGGCATGCTAACAATTCTGCCAGCTCACCGCCTTACAATATGCATAATATAAGAAAATAACAGAATGAAGTTAATGACATGCTATGCATTAAGATGACAAAGTCAAGTAGGTACACTGAATGCTCCATATGATAAATTCTTAACTAAGTCTTCCTTGGTAGATAGAGAAAGGAATAAAAAAATATAGTGACGATTGTCTGTAACTCTGAATCAGAAGGTGAGATAATGTTGTGTGTGTGTGTGTGTGTGTGTGTGTGTGTGTGTGTGTGTGTGTGTGTGTGTGTGTGTGTGTGTGTGTGTGTGCGTGCGTTGGGTCAACTCCCCTTCATTTTCTACAATGCGCTTCCATCTATCTAATAGACTTGCAAGGCCCCTTTCCAAAACTCACTTGTCCGTGAAGAAAAATACTCCTCCAATACTGTTCTGACCTTGTCTACAGAATTCATATTTTCTCCGTCCAAATGATTTTGAAGACTGCAGGTGACGAATGGAAAACAGGCTCCTTTATTAACGCGTCACACGGTCGACACAAAATATAAGGATAATATTATGTTATAATTCTATAACATAGAGAACTAAGAAGTTTGCCAGTAAGATACAAGATAGGAACGCAACCGTATGAGATGTATAACAGTAAGATTTATTGGAGCATTAAATTGTGTGTGTGTGTGAGTGAATGCGACATATTAAAACACAATAAAAGACAGGCCGTCATGTAAACAAAGGAGTGTGTGCAAGTAATACATGTATGTGAATGTAAGTGATACAGAGTTAGATAAGAGTCAGTAACACGGATAAGGAAAATATACCAGTTCTTAGTTAGGGTACACAGTAGTATTGATAATCTGTATGTAAGAGGTTAAGG
>NC_068981.1:54600393-54600776 GCF_001194135.2 Octopus bimaculoides | reverse complement strand
TTATAATTCTATAACATAGAGAACTAAGAAGTTTGCCAGTAAGATACAAGATAGGAACGCAACCGTATGAGATGTATAACAGTAAGATTTATTGGAGCATTAAATTGTGTGTGTGTGTGAGTGAATGCGACATATTAAAACACAATAAAAGACAGGCCGTCATGTAAACAAAGGAGTGTGTGCAAGTAATACATGTATGTGAATGTAAGTGATACAGAGTTAGATAAGAGTCAGTAACACGGATAAGGAAAATATACCAGTTCTTAGTTAGGGTACACAGTAGTATTGATAATCTGTATGTAAGAGGTTAAGGCAGAGCGGTCACTCGTCGTGATGTTGGGGCTTCTATGCCGGGCCGGATTCTTGAATACAGATGTTCTTCG
>NC_068981.1:54579760-54600251 GCF_001194135.2 Octopus bimaculoides | reverse complement strand
GATGACAGGGAAAGAGATGTTCTCTGCTACGCTCGCATTTGTTTATATATAACAGTGGGAGAGATGGTTTCACTACAGGTTCATTCGTGAGACGTGACAGCAAAGAAGAGCACACATTCACTCTCTGCGCGCGATTAGACTCGGAAAGTTTGTCAGGAACCCATTGACCCAATTTGCTGACTTTTCCGATGGCATGCAGGTGTCGATGAATGGTTGAATGACCAAATCCAAGCTTCTCTGCCAGTTACGATGGGATTTTGTTCCACCAGGGTTTGCAGGACGTCCTTGTTGAGCTCTACAGATCTTCCAGGACGGAGCTCGTCTTCTAGGCTGTAGTTTCCGGTTCGGAATTTCTGGAACCACTGTTGACACTGGCTTACGTTTATTGTTCGATCACCATATACTGTAGTAAGTCAAATACAAAGTTCAAACCGCGACTATCTTCATCAGTAAACCTTTGGAAAGAATGCGTAGAATTCTTGAGCCCAAGGGCCAATACGTACAGTTATACAACATATCGTTACGACAGCTCCTCCTCATTCTGCAAGTCTTAAACGTCTCACTCCAACCGGACTAAGAATTGCTTAAAAGGGATTGTTTAGAAGTTATTAAAATTCAAAGAATTCGAGTATATTATGGAAATTTTTAATCTTTTGCTTTGTCTTTTTAGTATCAGCCTTGTGTATATTATACCCTGTCCCGACCAACGTCACCGGTATTTAAACTGCTTATCTAGTGAAATAGAAATGAGTCAGGGAGTGGTTTTCATTTGTACGATGTTGATTGTGATATATTCAAGGATATTAGACCAAAAACAGCAGAAGACCACGTGTATGTAACTCTTTCATTTCCTTAAACGTACACACACGTAATCTGATTGAAAGACGGAAAATATTTAACTTGAACTTATTTACTTTGGCAGAAAAAGAAAATTAAGTGAGTACATTTAAAATTATTTGTTCCTATTTCTAAAACAATGAATGATTCTATTATTTTTCTCCCCGCCTTTTTTTTTTTTACGTCATAGATTCCAAATTTAGTATTAGCAAATATGTTGGTGATACTGGAAATATTTATTTCACGCATATGTTTATGTTCAATGATCATAACAGTGAGATTATTCATTCTGTTTTGGCCCATGGTGCTTCTTAATTCACTTTTGATTTTTGGTAGTTTTTAAAATGGTTGCCACCTGCAGTGAAGACTACAGGTGGTAACCATGAGGCATTTCTATATTTGTAAAACAAACCTCCGAAGAATTGCCTGTTACTAAACAGTAAAACTGTAACTCGACCAAGTCTTGTTTGATGGCGATGAGAAGCAAGATCAATTTTTTTAAATTTTGTAAACTGCAAAAATTCTTCATGAAGTCTTTCTATCGGATGTTCTGGATATATTTTAACAAGATATTATGATCTTTATGGCAATTACCGATGAAGGAGTTCAACTCTTCCATTCACTCTTTGATAAACTTTCTGATGTTTCTGACAGTGCAGAAAGTTAAAGCTACCAAAAATAATAAGAAATATTTGGCTTTTAACTTTCTAATAAAGCCTTTGAGTTTCAACAAATGATTTAGGGATGATGGAACTGCTGAAATCATCATTGCTGCGATTTTGTTTGTTTTCTTGGCGTATGCAATTGATAAGTTAAATCCTAGTTGTCTTTTTTTTTTCTTTTTTTTTCTGTGTCTCAGAAAATAAATCCTTTGATTTAATATGTCCATGCAAAGATTAAGAAAGATGCATAAGCTAAAAAGTTATTTTCAAGTCTTGATAAAAAAAAAAGTTACCAAGAAACATTGGCCACTTAACAACGCTGTAATTCTTTATCCCACAAAATAACTATTACTCTCGTTTCCAGCTTCATTAAAAATGAGTTTGTCGTCTACATCATATTTTCTGAACATTGGTATTTGAAACGTTGTTCAAGAGTTGTTTTATTGCAGAAAACTGTATAAAAGTACTTTTGTTGCACTTACACAAGCTAATTATCTGATGTCTGACATACGTTTCACAACCAGCAAATGCGCATCGCTATCGGATAGTGTACCAGAAAGGAGATCTCACTGATAGATAAAATCAGAAAAAAATATGTGCAAATAATACTTCTTGACAATATTCAGCGGTATATTTTCCAACCAAATTTACTGAATGTACAAAATATAAAATGTATTCCATAAATTCATTCAGTTCTTTAATCTATGCTTGCATATACTTCATATCGGTGGCACTGTCATAAATTTGATCGCAGAAATATTTCATAAATGAACAATTTTCCATTCAAAAATCTAGTAAACTTTGAATTGTTCAGCACTGACCTTCCATATCCAAAAACTTCACAAAGCTTTCGACTCGTTCAGACAACAAAACTTAATGCGCAATGTTAGCTGGTTCACATTAAATATATCTGGTGTTGAATCTATATATTGATCCTTCAAATAAGCTGGTGGATTCATAAAAACGATTATAACTCTTTACAATAAGCTAGGTTTCTATTCAAATAAAAATGAAGTGTATCTAAACGTTTTTTTTCTTTCCAGTAGTACCTCTTAAACCATGCAATACTTGCGATATTTCTTAGTTCAGAAAGTTTTGTACGAGTATTAACACTTGGATTTAAACTGCTCGTCAAAAAAGATCGATAAAGGTCAGCTAGATCAGACGAACGGTGCGCACAAGCTGGTCGCTGTTGGTTATCTGAAGGACTAAGGTATACAGAGCAGCTAAAACGGCGTGAAGGTTGATCGAAATAAATACAAAGATTGCTTTCTTTTTCTTTTCTTTTTTTTTTTTAATCAATGCTTGATATTTACTTGCTAGTTGACATGCTTGAGGCATTTAGAAAGTAAACGAAAGAAGACGACGGCTTACATGCGGTAAATTAATTTTAGCATTCCCTCTTTCACAATGGATTCTGCTTTTCAAAGATCTGGTGATGAATAAAATGTCTAAAGAGGCAATACGAGGCGGAATGATCATTCATAGAGAACATCTAGTACACCCTGATATACCAAAAGCCTATAACTCGCCCTTATTAATAAATGATTCTCTTTGTGTGTCGACATTTAACAGCATTTACCTGAGAAACGCCACAAGTAGTCTCAGCCGAAATTCTTTCAAAATCGGTTTAATGAACAAGAAAGCTCGAGGCAGACGAACAACAAATTTGAAAGATAAACTATACACAACAGAATGTTTCTTACATGTTTAGAAAGCCGATTTGATTTGATGAAGAAGATAAACGATACAATATCTATCAAATTTTAGTGATGATCTGACTCTGAACTATGGCCCATGAATAATAATTATTCCAGATGACAAGTTTCATGCCTCGAAAATAAAGAAAAGGAATGTCGATCATATCAATTAGGTCCTAACAAAAATTAAAATAAGTCGGTTCATTTAACTGTGTAATACAATTTGATTGTTGTATTTTATTTTAATTTAATGATGTACTGAGTCTCAGAAGTATTTCGAGTATTGGATCAACTTTACCTCCCCAATCGTTCATAAATGTTGAAGGCTGTATACCACAACGACAGAGCATAGATTCACCGAATTGGTATTCATGACTTTGCAAGTATTTAACTTTAACGCAGGATCTTTGAAAATGCGATGGTTAATTCAGCTTGGGGTTAATTATTTTCACATGGGATTCTCAGAATTGACTTGTTTATAAATATCCATTGAACTTACCCATTATGTTGTGGATACTTAAATGAAAAGACGCAAGACTCATAGCTTTAAAGTACTGACATCCAGAGCCACAATATTACCATGCGTAACACTATTACTACACGTTCACGCTGTGCTATTGTTATTGTTTGGTCCCAGATCGACTTTGAATAATCAAAGGTAGTCAAGCCATACCCGTCCTGTCTTTTTCAAGTATTGTGTAACCAGGACTACATTTATTCAATGTATTATGTATTCTTTTTTTTTTTTTTTTTTACAGTAGGGTCTGCTTTAAGAAAGAACTAGATACCATTTCAAGCTGGTCGAATAACCACATACAGACTCCCTCGTTTGAAACACATAAGAAATATTTGAAAGTTTTTAAGTAATACAATTAGCAGTATTTTTATGGTTGGATTATATTTCTATAATCCGTTAGTCTCACAGACTGGTTTGGATCAGCTCGTCCAAGTTTCTTCTGAAAGTAAAGATATCTCATACATAGATATAATTGCTCAGAAGCACACGAGATTATGCATGTCTGTTATCGAAGGTGTCTGTGGAGGTATGAATGTCATTAACTTTTGCGCGTGAACCAATTCGAATTGTTTTATAAAAGGTAAATAACTTACTGTACAACAAATGAGTTGTTTCCCTTCCATGTTTTATTTAAATTGCTATTACCGGTAACAATTTATAGTCGCAATGACTATTCTTTCGCAAAAAAAACTGTGTTCTTCATTCTTCCAGTTTACCCTGGAGAAAGCATATTGACTGTGGCTTATTTACAAATGTAATAAACAGATACGACATATAAAGAAATGTTAAGGTTTAAATTCTAGCGAAGTAACAGTACCAACAGGGGTTTTCTCACATTGTTACAAGTTCCTAAACGTATTGGGAAGGAGAATAGTTGATTAAATCCATCCAACTTTTTCATTAGTTGTTATTTTATCAATAGGCCTATTAATGACATTAGTGGAGTTTCGCATGAGGCATACCTACTATTTTTTTTAACCTTCGTTTTTGCTATAACATTCCAATGGTACTCAGACAAATTCCTCCAAGAAAAGTCGGACAAATTACCAACACCCAGATATATCACACCAGACCACTCCCTGTTCGAGTGGGTTGCGATCTCCTAAATCATTACTTAAAAGACAACTCCAGATGGTGCTAATTAAGTTAGACATATAATGGTCCAAACCAATCTAAAATATTTTAAATTAAATTATATTTGTTGAAAACATGCTGATAACAAATAGATGAAAAAATATTTTTCAAACGAAATTTTTTCCTTTTTTTTTTTAATTGAAAAAATAAAAGATAAATCCAAAATATATTCAATACAAAAACTACAAATTATTGAAGAAAGACGTTAATAATATGGTTCAAAAACGTCTTGTAAGATTTTTGTGGAACAAATAGCATAAAGACTAAAGGAAACTACTTCAGTAGCATGTTCTGTGAATTAAAAATAAATACAGAACTTTTCGTATGTGATATACTGGATTGAAAACTTCAGTCAACTGAGATTGTCCAAGTAATTAATAGTCAAAAGTTCTTTCTAGAGCATGGGTGTCAAACATATAACCTGTGGGTCAGATCCAGCCTGTGGTAATATTTAGTCTGGTCAACAGATCAATTTTATAAAAAAAAACTTGTTTTAATTTTAAAATATTCTTTCAAGTATACATTGCTGCATGCAGAGTCAGAGACTGACTAGATGGTGATGAACATTGGTTCCGGTTAATCAGATCAGTGCACCTTTAGGAATCTGTTATTATTTCAATCAGTGAAACAGAAGTATGTGGATCCACATACTAACAGGAGTGGCCTGTTTCTGCCTTCACTTTGTTCATACATACCAAGTCAACCAGGGGCTTTTATAAAAAAAATATAAAACACTTAAGCACATGTTCATCCAAATGGTTTGTAGTGATATATACAATATTGAAAGGTTTTTGCAGCTAAAACAGTGCAAGGTTTCTATCAAGTATTGGTCTTCTTAGGAACTATACACAATGGTTTGGTTAATTTCTGTTCTTAACTAATAAGAGGGGATCAGTTCACAGCTAAAATGATGGGATGAGTTCATAGCTAATATGGTGGGATTAGTTCATAGCTAATATGGCAAATATTCCTTAATGTCTTTTTTTCTCTGCTTACTTTCTGGGTCCAGAAGACGGGTCAGTGCCCATGAACTTTACAGAGACTCTGATTGATATCATTAATATCCAGCTTGAATTTTGCAATTTGACAGCTGTAGGAGTTTTAGAGGGCATTAATGGGTAGTGCAAGGCCTTAGAGCCTGAACACAACATAGACAGAAGTGGGTCTGGAGTATCTGAGCTAAGGTGGAAAGGGTCAGCAAGGTCCAGGGAGCAGAGGCTATCCTATGATTATAGAAAAGGCAGAGAGAGACTTTACAGTTGCATCCGCAGTAAGAGAGACAAGATTGTCATATCCCCACTGGAGGATACTTTTAAGGTCTCTGTCCATAAAATCAATGCAGGTTTGACATATTATGTTTAGGTTACATATGGTTGATGCATAGTTGAGAAGTCTAAAGAAAGGTATTATCATCTGTGTGGGAGTGAGTGTTGTTAGGAGTGATTGTCATTGATGTATACAATGAAGAGAGTCAGAGACAAAATCAAACCCTGGGGCACACCAGCTTTGATAAAGTGTGAACAGAAAGAGTTCCATCAACATACACTGCAATGATAGGAAGCTACTGATCAAATGGATGAAGTCCATAAGCAGGCAGATTTGATAGGAGATTCGCATACCAGGCCTGAGTAAAAAACGTTAAATATGTCAAATGCAACAACATTACTTTCACTAAATTTCTCTTTGATTAGAGTTCAGTGTTTTATGGAAATGAATTAAGTTTATGACAGCTTTTAAGATATAACTTTAAGTGGCTTCAACATGAAATCAAAACTAAATTGTAGATAGTATTGGCTTGGAATTTACTAATATCATACGTCAAATTTTCAATCACAATCATTTTCATTTCTTAACACAGTATTACAGTATTTCAGAGAGAGAAGAGATAAATATATAGAGAGAGAGAAAGAGCATTGAAATAATTTTCCATTGTTCTATACAATTTCCCATGGCTTTGTAAAACTTGCAATATTTTTGCTTTTCTATTATCAATGAAATGAAATATGAATTAAAACTGGGTCACAGGCTTGTCTCCTCAGGTACTTACCTCCTATTTTATGAGACTTACCTTCTTACCCCAGCTACTTTTTTTTTATTGGTCTACTTAGTCTTTTCACCTATCTTCTTTTCACTTGTTTTCTCTTTCCCCACTTCATTTTAATTTTATTCTTCCTATATCTTATTTTATCCAAACAATATCTACATCCAGCTTGCCTGACCTCAGACTTCTCTAAGTCTTTGCCCATTTTTTATCTTTTTAATTTCTGAACATCTTTTTCAATTTTGTATACTCTTCTGTCAAAAGTTTAAAGGTAAGATTGGATTAGCTGAGTATTGAGCTAAACCCTAACAGTATTTTAGCATTCATTTTTCTATTCTAATTAAAAGTCCTTCAGAGTCGACTTTACCTTTCATTCCTCTGGAGTTGATATGTGGCAGAGTTGATTTAATGAACTTTACAACTTTCCTATAAATTTGTGGCTTATTCAAAATATTTGTTATTGCTGTTAAGCCCAAGTTGACTCAGAACAGACAGGCTTATGATTAAAACCATTACAGCAGTATACATTACACCCTTTTCCCATAGATTGCATAATATGAAGGAAACTTAGCTGTTATTATTTGCTCAATGGGTGACCAGAAAGAGTCACTCTCATCAACTCCTTCAAAGTATCTTGTAACATGTGCTGAACAATTTTTCTATACATTCACTAGATTTACCTAATAATTATCTTATGTTTTTATAGCTATATTTAACTAACGTGAATAAAAGATTATATCCAGATTTTAAAAATTTTTTTACTTTACCCTGATATTGAATTAACAGACTATTAGCAGGGTATCTATTTCCCAAGTGGTTAACATTAAAGAATAGTGAGTTAGTGTTAGTATATCTTACAGAGGGAGTTTTTAAAATGTTAATGAGAATTAATTATGCAATGAGGAAAAAAAAACAGTATTAGTCAATGACTAATATTTTCATTTTCTTCTACATACATAGGAGACAACTCCAGACATGTTTCTGCCTTTGTATAATCTCATCACCATATTTTCTGGAGTAGTAATAAAAATTTTACTAAGTCGATGTACAGGATTGTATGTTAGCTAGCATGGGAAAATAGAATTATTTAGGAAATAGATAATTTGTCATCCACATGAAAAATACCGAAGAAAGAAATATTAATCAATGACATTGTCTTTATATTTCTGTAAGTATGGGACTCAACTCTGCATATCTTTTGGCCAAAGTAAAAAAAATCTACACAAGAGAAAAGACATTTCATTCAAAATATAAATAAAATACAATTAAACATTAGCCTTTTTATTCATAACTACAGCTAGAGTTATTTATAATTTCTTACTTCATTTAGGGTGTCTCCTTTCTAAAATATGTTCTATCCCAAAATTATTTTTAAATATTTCTCTTTGTATGTACATGTACATGTGTATGTATATATCAGCGTGCATCTGCATATACCTGTAGTTTAGCATGTGTGAAATAGTTATCTGTTAGAACAATTGTTTACAGCTAAGTATCCTTCCTACAACTAACTACTCAACTGAGAAGCAGAATGGAGTCTATTGCTCAATCAGATAAACCAAAGCATTAAGAGTGATTTACTGGGAGGCGAAATATACTAATAACTGAGGTAAGATTTCAAGTCATGACTACACAGCCAGTAATCAAGCACCTAACCCGACAACCATTTTGACACTCTCTTTCTCTTGATCACTTCTTTTACATGTATGTATGTATGTATATAGATGTGTGTATGTGTGCAGTGGGAACTGCTTATTCTGATCATTGGGATGAAGTCTTTTAGATAACAATGACTGATAGTATTAAACAAGACAACAACATCCTGCACCTGTTTGATAACCACAAGTGCTGATAACTCTAGCCATTTGATAACATTGTTATTATAACAAGCCACTTTTACTGTATGTGTGTGTGTATATACACACACACATGCACACACATATATATGTACGCTAGCATGGAAAACGGACGTTAAACGATGATGGTGATGATGATGATGATATGCATAAATTGTCACTATTTTATATTTTTTTATTTTGTGCATGCCCAGCGTTTGTTTTTTTTTTTATTTTGTCAACTACACAGTATAGTAGGGTCAGTTGGGCACCATCTGTGAGAAAAACAGCACCATGATACAATTCACTCTGCCAAAAATTTGGAAACAAGATGCTGTACTGCTTGGCATTCATGCTGGAAGCTCCAATACAAATATTTCAGAGTGTTTGGGTGTCAATCTGAGAACATGTACCAAGAGTGATAAAAATCAAGCATCCAGTCAACATCATGGTGTTTAAAGTGGTCACTGGTGATGGTGGTGTTATGCCTCCATTCATCTACCCACACAGCCTCAGACTCAAAACACAGGCCTATATCAAGTGCCTGGAGGAGATAATGCTGCCCTGGGTCAAGAGGGTGACTGTTGGAAGACCCTATGTCTGGCAACAGCAACAGGACTCTGCACCATATCACACAAACAGGAGAACCCAGTTATGGCTTTCAGACAATTTCTGCAACCACATCACCCCTAACATCTGGCCACCTAACTTCCCAGACTTGCAACCCCACTTGATTATCATGTGTGAGGTGCAGTTGAGCCAGAGACCAACAAAACTCCTTGTAACACCAAAGATAAACTAAAAGCAAGGATTATAGCAGAATTCACCATTTTAAACAAGGAGACCATCCAGAAGAGTTGCAGGAGATTACAAAGTCATTTGGAGGCCGTGGTTGAAGCCAATGGCGATTTTATTGAATAGATTTACTCTTTAGTATTTCAAGATATCTTAATGTAATTTTGCTAAATATATCTGTTAAAATGAGATGTCAGTGTTATTTTTATTTTTACGTAATTTAGATGACAGTTTATTCACCGCACCCTGTATACATATATATATATATATATATATATATATATACACACACACACACACACAGAGGAGAAATAAGATTAAATACAAGTTTATATTACAGTTCCTATGCATGTTTCACCAATATGGTTGTTTGGAGCACTGCAGTAGGTGTTCCAATTGCATTTAGATGCCCAGTCACAATGGATCATCAGGGAACACTTTATTGCATTGAGATATAGATAATTATATGTGTGGGTGGGGTGAACACAATGATAAGACGGATGGATGTTTAAATAGAGCTAAAATCTAATTCTAAATTATGAAGCAGTACACTCAAAATACAGACCTGATTGGTGGCTGCTCCTAAAATGCATATCTAATACATGATTCAGTCAGCTATCTTTATATTGTACATACACACACACAATGCACCTCCATACAGTTTCCATCAACCAAATTCACTCACAAGGCATTAGTCAACCCATTCGCCATGATAGATCGCTGACCACTACATTTATATTTTTTTTCTCCTTGTTTCTTTCTGTGTTCCTTTCAGTTGAAGAGCATAGGCTCAAAACATCAAAGACTTTCTCTATTCCCGAGCGTTAAACTAATACATCCATTTGTTGTTTACACCACCTGTCTTCGTCTGTTGTTTTTTTTTGCAAATTCTCCCTAATATAAAAAGACATTTGCCCAAGGTGCCAATCAGTGGGTCTGAGCCTGAAAATATATGGCTGCAAAGAAAGCTTCTTAACCACACAGCCATGCTTGTATGGGACTTATATTAAATTATTGTTTGGGTCTTTAAGCTTAAAGTTCTTTTTTTATGAATTTTTTGGAGACTTTGTTCACAAGTGGTTCCAAATTTGAATTGTGAAAAAACTACATCTGTGAGTGGTTCCTTACCATTGCTAGAGATCTTTTCAAAGAGAACTGACTACAACTGCCCCACAACAGTTGCAATGTTTTCCACAGATATCAGTGATCATAATTAATATTCAATAGTGAATGATTTTTCTGTATTTTTGCAATTCCTTTTCATTTCTAATATTTCAAAAAGATGGTGGCCAGGCAGAATCATTTGTACAACAGCATTTTGCCTGTCATTACATTCTGAGTTCAAATTCCACCAAGATCAACTTTGCCTTTCATCTTTCTAGGATCGATAGAATAAGTACCTGTTGAGCACTGGGGCTGATATAATTGACTTACCCGCTCCCCAGAAATTGCTGGTCTTGTGCCAAAATTTGAAAATAATATTTCAATAAGATGAATTGATATAAAAATAACTGTTTTTACTTCCAACATTGTTGTCATCACCATGTATTTCATCAACACTGCCACCACCACTACCACAGCTTCCATCACTATTGTTGTTATCATCACCACCACCACCACCACCACCATCATCATCATAACCATCATCATCATCATGATCCTCCTCCTCATCATCATCATTGTTATCATCGTTTCATTTCACATATGTTAAAGCAATCAGCTCACCTACAGCAGTCACTTTTGTAACTATGCCAGCATATGAAAGCATATGCTGTACAATTCCGATTAAGTTTTTCACAGATTGATGTTCTTCTTAACACATACATACATACATACATACATACATACATATATACATACATACATACATACATACATATATACATACATACATACATACATGCAATCATAATATACAAACATACATACAAACATGCACACATATTTATGTATATACACATATGCACATATACATCCATATGTGTGTGTGTGTGTGTGTGACATTGTCACACAAATAGTAAAAGATCTCCAAACACTCAAAAATAAAATTTATCCACATGTTAAATATTAGGCCTGACAATATTTCTTAATAAAACTGTTATTTCTTCTTATCATCCTTGTCATAGAAAGCCTGGTGTGGATTCTTGAATAATAGTATATGGTAAAAAGTTTGAAAAGCATGCCTTGAACAGGAATGCAATTCTTGATTACAAAATTGTAGATAGAATTGAGAAATCATGGATTCCTTTTGGAAAATTTCAATCCCCACTATGGTCTCAAACATATAACAAATAACTATCTTTTATCTTTTACTTGTTTCTATCATTGAATTGCAGCCATGTTGATGAACTGTCCTGAATTGTTTTGTTGAACAAATTAACCCGAGTACTTTTCTTTTAAATCTAGTACTTATCCTACCAGTATCTTTTGCCAAACTGCTAGGTAACGGAGATGTAAGCAAACCAACACCAGTTTTCAAGCAGTGAGAGGGACAAATACAAACGTGAGAACACACATGCCATACAGTGGGACTGAACCCAAAACCACATGGTTACAAAGAGCTTCTTAACCATACAGCTATGCCAGCACCTTTATCTATTTTCAAAACCATGCATTTTGCCTGTTTTTGTGTATGCCAGTAAAACATGGTCATTATATTCAAAATATGTTAAGCAGTATTTTTATTGTATTTTTAGCAAAACAGAGAGACTATGTAACTGATGTTGAAAGTCTTGGAAATATTGAAGATAGCCAATGCAGGCATGGAAGTTCTCTTGCAATGTAGTAGACTGAGATGAGTAACTCATATAGTCCACATGAAAAATAGAAGATAGAAGAATTCAAGAGCATCTGCTGTAGAAAGAACAAAGTTCAAGGAAAAGTCTCCCTTACAAATCAAACTTAAGATCCAAAGATTGCTGAAATTATGATTTGAAACACAAGTAATATTCATATGGAAATTTGGGAAAAAATTCAACTGATAGTGAGTCAATGAAGAAAAATATACTCAGTGCATCTAAGTATTTTGAAAAGAATCGTATAAAATATGCAAAATTCAAATGAAACGCACAGAGAGGAAACCCAATTGATATAAATCATCCAATCAAGAGTTTAACTTGTAGTCAAGTTTGTTTTTCTAAGATTAGTCTTGTTAGCCTTTCATGGTCAAAGAAGGAACCAATGTAAGTTAATAGATTATCACCAACTAAAAGAATATATAGCTGCCAATTGTGATGTAGTATCTTTCTACTGATTGTCAGAAGATACATACATCTGAATAAAATGCCAACTGTCAAGACTCTACATTGCATTTAACTGAAAAGACATTTATGCAATGTGAAGTATATTTACCACTTAAATGCGGCTAACCCCTAAGGGTGAATGCTACTGTAGCTTGTAGCCCCAGGAGAACATCTCCTCCAGCTGGCTATTGACACACTTTCTGTGCCCTCTCGGTATTTGCAAAGGGAAGTCATCCTTCCCATCGTCAACATTTAAGTGGCAAATATGCTTCCTGTTGTCGTGCAGCTACTCTTTATACCTCGTTCAGAGATTTATTATTGCTCATTTATGCAATAGTTGTTGTTAAAGCTGCAAAGCATCAACTAAGGAAAAAGAGTCTGTCTTGCAGCTCATTGGTAAATGGTATTATACACATTCAGTTAATGTCTAACATACACATGCACACACACACACACACATACATACGCATGCACACACACGCACACACACAGATAATAATATAAGCAATTCAGATTAACAAATTGTTCCTTCAAGTTTCCTGCTCAGCTTAAGCAAAGCAATTGTCAGAAGACAAATTCCGTTTCCAAATTCTTGGTGACATATGAGCTGTTATTGCATAGATGTTTAGGTATTCTATTTTGGTTGCAAGAAGTTCTAAAGAGTATAACTTTTAACATAGAAATAGTGTTAGGAATAGGTCATTTCCCATAGGTAGTTAGAAATTGCAAAGGTCAATACCTCAAAAAGCTATAGAAGATGAAGAACAGTAATGGTGAGTGCCTTAAGAAGCTATAGAAATATGAAGGACTAAAAAATATACAACTTTGAAAATGGAAAATATAAAAAAAAAACTGTTATACAGAAATGAGTATGGAAAATCAAGCAATTAAAAATGTAAATTGCCAAAGTGTATTTTATTGTAAAGTGTAGTGAGATCATATATAGACAGACAGACAAGACAGATACATGCATACATACATACATACATACATACATATTTTTTCTGTTGTACATTCTACTTGTTAGCTTTCAACTCCTTTGGGCTGACAGCCACTTATAGCATGGCTTCACAGAAACCTGCTTTTTACTTCACTTCCACAATAAATACTGCAAGTCATTTCATCTGATGCTCTAACAATTCTAGAGTATAAAGAACGAATTTTTAACACTATATTTGGAGAAGGATTTTAGGAAGATATTTTGTGGTCATAGGAAATGAAAATTCAAGACAGAAATTATATATTTATTGACTACAGAAATAAAAATCCTACATAAGTCTGACTGACAGAATAGTCAAGAGAATGGGATTTGTTAAGATTTATTTTGAAAGTGAGAAAAGATCTCAGGAACTTAAATAATTTTGCTAGGTGTATAGACCAAAAATAATTGAGAATTACTAAGAGTCTGAACTTCATCATGGTTCAGTCACTTTTCAGGAATGTGCTCATGGCCAAATGTTTTCTTGCTTTCAAGAGATATAATGGAATTTCTTTGAGTAGATATAATGGTATTAGACCTATTCAAGAAAAGAATTTCTTGAGTAATGTTACCTGCCAAGTCAATGTACATATTGGCCGATATGCACTATACATGATTCATGGTCAAAATTAAATGCTAAAGGCAAGTTTCGATATTTGAAAATCATTTCTGTTACTTCAAATGTCATAGCTGCTAGTGTTTATTTATGTACCTTTATGTTCTGAGTTTGAATGCTATCAGTTTCAATTTTGCCTTTTAACCTTCTAGGACTCACTAAAATAAGCAGCAGTTAAACATGGAGGTTTGATAAGATCAATTATACTCTTCCTCAAAAATTTGTGACTTATTTGCCTATGTAACAAATCAACATTATATACGATTTCAAGTCCCTTCAAAGTTATTTAGATTACCTAAAGCAATTTATACCCTGCAAATCATGAATTCAGAAGATAATGAGTAGCAGTCAAGTACTTTTACACATGTCAAATTCAAGGGATTCAATCAGAAAAAGAGAAAAATACAGGTCTTTCTATATAAATATCTATATTGTTCTAAGCTGCTTATTACCAGTTGTTCTCATATATGCATTACATATTGGTTTCAAATTTTGGAACAAGTCCATCAGTTTTGGAGGAGGGTGCTAGTTGATTACATTGATCACAACTCTCAACTGGTACTTATTTTATCAATCCTGAAAGGATGAAAAGCAAAGTCAAACTTGGTGGAATTTGAACCCAGAACATGAAACAGACATAATGCCCCTAAGCATTTTTCCCAGCATGCTAACAATTCTGCCTGGTCACCGCCTTATATATATATTATATATTATTATGTATTTATATTTAAAATGCTATCTGTTGGTTATTGCATATTGTTCTCTGTTTTTTACTATGAAATTTTGTTCTATACTCAGGGCATTCAGGCTAAATTTAACAGTTTGCATTAAAGGAAAAGAAAACACAAAATCCTTTTGATCCTATTCAAAAATATAAGTATTTTTTTTTAATTAAAAAAAAAAATCAACTAGATTATGACTGGGAGATAACAATTTTCTCTAGGTAGCTACCCTCAGCTTCCACCATGGCCTCAAGACAGTTCTGGAACTTGGTGCATGCATTCTTTACTGTGTCTCTTTGAACACCTCCTTGATCTTGGCCACCAGCTCAGCCTTAGTGTTGCAGGCAGAGTGATTGGTGTCTTTCTCAACCACACCCCACACATAGTAATCCAGGGTACTATAATTGAGGGAATTAAGAGGTCAGAAATCGGGGCCGGTGATGTCATAGACATTCTTTGACAACCACTTCTGATTCTTTACAGGGATATCACAAGGAGTCGAATCCTGCAGCCACACATATGGTCTTTCAGTAACAATCCCCTCTATCCAGGGTTTGACCACAGTCTCCAGCAGATTTACATAGTAGTCTGAATTAGCCTTAAGCCCTGTTCAAAGATGTGGGCAGCATAATGTCCCCCTCACTGGAGACACACCCAAAAACCATAACAGTTCCTGCTGGCCATATCTTCCTAGTCTCCATTGCACCTGCCCACGTTACATCTTACAATCTTTACAGTGTTCGCAAAGCATGGAGCAGCAGTCATGATGTCAGCATTTTGATACCCAGCTCAAATCATCATGATACAGGTTACTTTTTTTCCAATGTTCAGCTGGCTTCCGACCCTCCATGCCAGCTAATTTTTTCTCAACAAACAACTTTAATCTTTATGTTCTCCAATACCAATGGCAGTTCACCAATACATCAAGCTGAAAAAAGGAGACATAACAAATCTTTGAATCTATCATGGACAGCCTGTAGTTTATTACATCTTGGGTTATAATGCTTATTGTGCAGCATGTTCTGCTTCATATTACATATTGATCACTGCAACCTATTGTATATTGCTAGCCATTCAAGACTGTTAACTTCACTTAAACATTATTTGGTGTTAAATTTTTTGTGTCTTTCATGTATGCCTTCCATGTATGTATGTATTTTAGTTTCAACACACAGTCTTGGATCAACTTACTTGCCTGCTAAGTACACTTCAGATATCACATATTGCTTGTTGTTATTTATTAAATATCTCCCACCAGGTGCTTTCTTACATATGTTTTTTTTTTCGATGGTTTTATTATTTTACCAGTTTTAGTCATTTGACAGTAGCCATCCTGTTATTTATAATATACTATTATCAATTATGCATTATCTGTAACATCCTGTATAGATTTCCTTTCATCGAATATAAAATCTCATCAGCTCTTTCTCAGTCATAACACAAACATGAAACCTGATATTTTGTCTTAAATATTTAATGCAAAATAATAAACACGTATAATTTGTAATGTGTACATTGAAAATATATTGAAATGTACACAATATATAATTAATTAATATATCATGTCTTGTTGACTTTGCTTTGATCCATTACTGTAAATTTTATTAACAAAACAAAGATACGTGTACAAAATGTTGAAAGATGAGAATCTTCTTAGAATTTGTTTTCTTGGAGGAATATGTTGTAGTATGGTAGTATGTATAATATGTAATTAGTAAATACATAATGTGGATATTGATTTTGCTTCTGACACGTAAGTGTAAACTTTGTTATCAAAATAAGAGTTGTTAAATAGTGTACAGTGTTGAAATATGAGAACCTTCATAGAATCTGTTTTCATGGAGGAATATATTGTAATATGTACAATGCTTAATTTTATAAATACACAATGTGGGTGTTGTTTTTGCTGTAAACTTTGATATTACAACAATGATATGTAAAATAGCATACACAATGTTGAAATATGAGACTCTGTATAGAATCTGTCTTCTTGAAGGAAGTACATGATACAGAATCATTTACAAAAGACTGCTAACTAAATAAACGGATTGCTGCTTGAAAGTGGTTTATGGCTACTGAATACTTAACAAACATATGCAAGGCAGCTGATGGTACACACTGCATACTATCTCATCTGCTGGTCGACAACAACATGTAATATAGCTCAACAGTCTCTTATTTCACTGTTTCTAAATATACTGGTATTAAAGATGAGATGAAGTATATTACTGAAGATATTAGTCTCAGAATGCTAAAGATTACAGACAAAATTGATTACTTTCTTTGTGTGTGTGTGTGTGTGTGGGTGCGGGTGTGTGTGTGTGTGTGTGTGTGTGTGTGTGTGTGTGTGAACATCATCGTCCTCATCATCCTCGTTCTTTTATGCCCACTTTTCATGCAAGTTACTTCTTATTTGAAGTTGCTGTTCTCCTACATGGGTCAGAAGACCACATATCTATTGTATTTTTGCATTTATATAAGTATGTATATGTATATATTTATGTATATATATATATATGTATGTGTGTTGGTATATATATATATCTATGTATACATATGTATATATGTATATACATATATACACACACAAATGTATACAAACATATATGTATGTCATCATCATCATCAACATCATCGTTTAACGTCCGCTTTCCATGCTAGCATGGGTAGCGGACGTTAAACGATGATGATGATGACATACATATATGTTTGTATACATATGTGTGTGTATATATGTATATACATATATACATACACACACATATATATACACACACACCACACACACACACATATATGTGTATGTATGTATGTATGTATGTATAATGTATACATGTATGTGTGTGTGTACATATCATTGTCACTATCATTATTCTAAGCCCATTTTCCATAGTAGTGTGGTTTAACAAGATTTAAAGCATTGGCAGATCATGTCTTGCTCCAGTGTCCCATTTTGGCATGGTTTCTACAGTTTTGGTTGTCCTTCCTAACACAAACCACTTTACAGAGTAAAGTGGTTCATGTTAGTTTTTTTCATGACACCAGCACTAAAGATGTCACCTTGCCAGCATCAAGAGTAAATATCCCTCTCAAGCTCTGCATTATTGCTGCTCAGATGAGTTATCAATCACTTGCAGAATGTACTGATTGCTTTTTGTACCACCAGCAGTGTTGGGGTCACCTTGCTGCATGTAAAATGAGAGTCCCCATGATGGATGGAAAAGGTTATTGTGAGAGGATGGTAAGAAAGAGAATAACAGAAAGGGCAGTGTTAGAGTGAGAGTAATGAAGATTGGGGACAAGAACTGTCTTGGTTCACTATGAACTGTCCAATACATTAAGGCATATAGTTCTACATATGTACCACAATCATGGCAGAATTGCTTTCATGAGTCTCTCTTGCAAATTACCATGATAACAAATGACAGTGACCTCATTATTACAGCAGGAGACAGTAACAGACCTGTTGGACAACACCATAATTGCCTTTAAGGCATAACTGGAGGCTATGATATGGTTGGTGAAATGATGAGGGATCAAGGCTTCTAAAGTTTTATGACACAAGTGACTTAACCATTTCCAAGACTAACTTCTGCAACAATGGCCAGCCACCTAATCACCTACCACTCAGGTGGACATAAACCAAACAAATTACATACTCATCAGAATATACATTTTAATATATATGCCTTGATTTATTGTCATGTACCTTAATTCACATTACTTTATATAATATGTATTTATAAAATAATCCTTTCTACTGTAGGCACAAGACCTGAAATTTGGGAGAGGGGCAAGTCAGTTACATCAACACCAGTGCTCAACTGGTACTCATTTTATCAACTCGAAATGATGAATGGCAAAGTCATCCACAGCAGAATTTGAACTCAGAATATAAAGACAGATGAAATGACGTTAAGAATTTTGTAATGTATAAATAATAATAATAATAATAATAATAATAATAATAATAATAATAATAATAATAATAATAATAACGGGGGTATGAGTGTAATGACAACACAGAAAGTATGAAACCTAACAGATATGTATCTTGATATTCACAATTGTTTGCTTGACTGAGACACTAGAAATTAATCCCCAGGTAGGTAGCTAAGAATTGGTAGCAATCTCAGAATCAACCTACAACATAGTAGAATATCAGAGATTTCAAAGTTATTCAATCCTACATGAGTAAGTTCTTTAAACATGATGAATGCATTAACATAACCAAATCAAGTAGTAGACTTAACCTGTCGCCTGGTTTAATGCCACCACATGGCCCTTGAGTGCCTTTAGTAGAATAAACATTGTTGCAAACATTCAGGCCAGATTTTCTATTTGAGGATAGCTACCTTCCTTCCCACCACCACCACCACCACAACCACAACCTGTCTCAGAGGCTCTGACATGTGTCATGGGTATTATCCTTCCTATGCAGAGTAAGTCATAAATAAACATGTTTTTTCAATGCAAAAACAAGCAACAATGATATGGCAGAGAAAATGTTTATGCATTCATCCATAGTTCTCCTAATATCAATAATTCCAAGTTGTCCATCTTTGGATAATAGTTATTTTTACTTGATTACTGTAATTTTGTAACATTAGTAGTGATATTCATTTGGATACTGACTGTGTGTGGTTAAGATATCCACTTTGCAGCCACATAGCTCTGTATTCAATCCCCCTGCAAATTACCTTGGAC
Organism: Octopus bimaculoides; assembly: GCF_001194135.2. NCBI lineage: Eukaryota > Metazoa > Mollusca > Cephalopoda > Octopoda > Octopodidae > Octopus > Octopus bimaculoides. The sequence goes on along the minus strand of NC_068981.1, from coordinate 54,580,464 downwards.
AAACAACCTCAGATTGACCAATACTTTGTGATTGGCCAGTAATTAGTTTGCTGGAAAGTGTGTGGTAGCACATTATATATACATGTATTTACATATACTTAGATAAGTTTTGGCCGACATTGGCCCAGGCCATTTCTAACTTAATAGCACCACCTGGAAATGACATTTAAAGATGTTTCATATTAGTCATTCTATAGGCACCATAGTTCATTTGAGTAGGGAGTTATTGTTTATTGAGATATATATAAGTGGTTTATCTGGAATTCACTGGAGATAATCATCCAGGAACCATTTAAATATTGGGAGTCTTTTTCTTCTCTTATGTGTTCTGGTGTGTTGTTAAAGAGAGTAGGACCAGTTGAGGTGAAATAGTTCTGTCTTATGCATACATACACACATATGAGTCTGTGTGTGTGTGCATGAGTGTGTGTGTGTGTGCGTGCGCGCATGTGTGTGTGACACATACACAAAGATATACATATATATATATATCATCATCATCATCATCATCATCGTTTAACGTCCGCTTTCCATGCTAGCATGGGTTGGACGATTTGACTGAGGACTGGTGAAACCGGATGGCAACACCAGGCTCCAGTCTGATTTGGCAGAGTTTCTACAGCTGGATGCCCTTCCTAACGCCAACCACTCAGAGAGTGTAGTGGGTGCTTTTACGTGTCACCCGCACGAAAACGGCCACGCTC
>NC_068981.1:54567738-54579422 GCF_001194135.2 Octopus bimaculoides | reverse complement strand
ATATATATATATATAGCAAATGAAAGACAGAAGATGGAATATACAAGAATTTATTATTAATCACGAAAATTGTTTCGACACATCTAGCATCGATTCCTCTTGCGTGGGACACTCAACAACTGGTTCAGGAGCATCCGGTGGTGCAGATGTATCTCATCAGGTGATAAATAAATACAAATCGTTAGAATGACTGTTCCACAATGTAACTTTCCATTTTGTTGAGAGAAAAGCAGCCAGACGGAGGAAATATCTTCATTTATATAGAAAATCAAAAATATATCTGTTAAAATGAGATGTCAATGTTATTTTCATTTTTGCATAATTTAGACAACAATTTATTCACCACACTCTGTATATATAGAGAGAGAGAGACAGACAGAGATGGACAGACAGATAGGCAAGTAGGTAAACAGGCAGATAGACACTCAGGTAGATACGTGACCCCTACCCCACCCCCGTCAATGCTAGAGAAGTAGCCATCTCCTCAGTAAAACTATAGAAGATCCCCTTAAGCTCACTATTAGCTCAACATTCTACCCCTGCATCTGAGAGAAGTTTTATATTGTTATATCAAAATAAATACCCAACCAACTAACCAACACTCTGTCAGTCATTCAATCACTAAGAGTGAAGAGAGGGGAAGGCCCAGTGATATGACCGCTAAAGACTTATGAGGGACAAACTCCTTTATTGTTGTTATTCACTAAACTAATGGGTATATTGTCAGCTTCTTCACCATGAGTACCACCATTATCACCAACATCGCTAAAGACATCACTTTCTATTGTTTCAGCTCACTCATCAACCACTTTACAGAGTATACTGGATACATTTTATAGTAGCACCAGCACTTATGAAGTTGCCTTGTAGTCCTCACTATTCTGTGGAACATCCATTTGTTCAAGCCAATATAATCAAGAGGTGGAACAGAAAAGAGAGTGATGGCAAAAGGGTCAGGATGGATGGGTGGAGGGGGCTAAGGTGTGATGTAGCAACAAAATTTGTGGGGTAAGGAAGGATGCAGAGGGGAAGAGAGAACCTAAAAAGTAACATAGACAAGCACTGGAAGAGGTGGTGATGGTTTATCAATACTAAGTGGCTCATGGGAGAGGATGGAATGACTAACAGCACAGAAAGTGTAATGGTAGTATTGGATACAAAAAAATCCCATATACATAGGTTTTGTGATGGTCAAGAGAAGTAGAGTGATATGGGCAAATCAAATGTCAGCTATATTATATATATGGCATGGTACAGTGCATAGGAGATCTACTACCATCCTTAGTTATGCAGGCAGTATTGTACAGTGAATGGAAGTGAGGATAAGTGAAGTGAAAAATGCATGATAAATAGATGTGTAAGGGAAAGGAGAGGATATCGAAGAGGTAAGGTGAACATCGAAGTAGGGATATATTGGGCAAATATCTATAAAAAGGTAAGATGGCAGAAAGAGAAAAGGAGAGAAATAATTGAATAGATCTTATATGTCAACAGATATTGTCTGTGAGGTTTTATTTGATCAGAAATATTTCTCAGTGCAGATGATCTTAAATATAAGATTAGCAGAAGAACAATTGCATTATGATTCAAATCTACAAAAACAAAAAAAAATTTACTGTTAACTATTATTCTACAGCTTGCCTATTATCTTTCATTCTCTTGATGGTTAGTATCTATCTACATGTATGTGCATATATGTTGAGGGGTAGTTGTATGTAGCTTATAATAACAGTTATTTTTGTCTGTTTTTTTTCTTCCTCTTCTTCATTTCCTTTTCTTCTTTTTATTTTTCTTCATCTTCTTCTATATGACATTTTCTGACCAGAGTGAATGTAATGTTTTGTATATCACTTGTTGCCATTCTGCTAGTTGTTGTATTTTAGTTTCCCAAAGAATTCTAGGCAAGTTTCTACCTGAGAAAGAAAGCTTCACTTGTTCTGTAAGCAACAAACCTAAAAATATTTATCAATAGTAATACTGATAAAATTACATTGAGGTTAGCAGCCAGCTTACACAGAACCACTTGTCAACATTACACCAGCTGAGATTATTTATCATGGAAAAACCTCAATTTGTACTCAACCTCACCACAATGAGTAACATTCTAGATGTTCTTTAGAATTCTACGCAGTTTGAAGAAAAAAATGTACTTTACCAACAAGTATCTAAAGTTCAGGCACTTATTTCAAAATAGATATTCCATTTGTGTATGTATGTATGTATGTATGTATGTATGTATGTATGTATTTTCTCTTCTGCCTGTTAAAACAACTGGTATGCAAATTTACTTCAAGAAGAAATTTGTTTGAAATGTAATAAATCTAAGAATTCATTAGGGAAGAGGATCAAAAGCAGAGAGAGAGACAGACAGACAAACAGACAGACAGTGCAAGAGAGAGAGAGAAGAAGAAGTGATAATATTTGCGCTATGGATTACAGCTGGCAGGTACACAGTTCACTGACAGCAACAAAAATATATGATTTACTAAATGTTATTGTTGTTATTATTATTTATGATAATGATGATGATAATCATGATAATCATCATAGTCATAATAACGTCAGTCTAAGATTGGGATCAGGTCAAATGGCAACAGCTCAATATACAAACTAATCTTTTTCTGAGAAAATTATGTTCTAGAGTGTAAAGAGAAATGTTTTTAATTTACTTTTGAAGGCTAAAATAAACTAAAATTTTCAAATAGCTATTGGTGAAAACATTACATTCTGGAGATGGTTTTGTTAATCATTAATGTCAACAATATCATAGTTGGCATTATTGCCATCATATTTATTATGATTGTCATTTTCGTTGTTGTTGTTCTATGTTTTCCAATGTTAAGAGGATATAGTATATTGCCACTCTTCTCAACCTTGTATCAGCTTATATGTGAGGCCCAACATGCTGAAATATGACATTACCAATATCTTCACATATTTTTCTTGGCCTTCTGCTAATTCTACTGTTTGTACAAAGCCATTTCATATTCAGTACTCTAGATTAGTTCACATCATATATCCACACAAGAACAGTTATCTATCCTGCAAACATAAATTGATATCTTTAAAGCCCATCTACTCTCAAAGATTACTTATGCTATGCTTTAGTTAACTTTACACAGCTGGTGAACCATGAACCCAGGGCCTATATGAAGTGGTTCTGCCAGTGCATTAGTCTGGGGTGCAGAGAGCCAAGGAAGAGCTTGTAAATATTTGATGAATCCTTCTTTCGAAAAACAGAAAAAAATTCAACCTCACAGTCGTCTTGAATTTTGAGAAGCACCCCCACTTCCAGGGTAGAGGCCTGAAATCAGTCTTGTTCTACCTTTCTCTTAGAGGCCCTAAACAGTATTAGAGGTTTCTCTTAGAGTTTCTCTTAGAGGCCCTGAACAGCATACCTCGCCCAAACAGCATACCTCGCCCAAACAGCATACCTTGCCCAAACAGCATACCTCGCCCAAACAGCATACCTCGCCCAAACAGCATACCTCGCTGACTGTATTTCTTTATTTGGCACATAGACCATGATACAGAGGGGGACAGCACAAGGACAGAGAGAACACCACAGTGGGGACAAAAAACATAAAACGAATGAATGAGAGATGGATAATAATTAAATGAGGATGTAATGGCTGCTTGAACCCCACTCTCAAACAGTACCATTTAACTGTTTTAATACAAAGTTTTTATATCATTTTTCCTTCTTTTTTTTCCCCTTTTTTACCTTTTAGTATTGTATGTGTAGTCTTTAAAAAATTTTAAAAGCTTATTCACACATTACCATTTTATATATGGCAACAAGTCATAGTAATCTATAACTGGTGGTAGGTCGTCAAACTCTACCCTCATTCCTATTCCTTTAATTTTTCGTATCTCTCTTTGTCTATTACTATGGCTTTTGTACTTTCTAGGTAATGTTCCATTGGTAATTTAACTCTTATCACCAACTTAAATTTGGTGATTTTCCTTTCTATATCAGCATGCTTCGCTGACTGACCTTCGCTGACTGACCTTTTTGACTGTGTCAGTCCATTATTTATTGGTGGTGGTGGTGGTGGTGGTGGTGGTGGTTGAGGAGGTGGTGGTGCCAGCAATAGTGGTGGCAGCAGTGGTAGTCATGACTGCAGCAACACTACTGCTGCTGGTACATTTGGTGGTGGTTGTGATAGCGATGGTGGTTGTGATGGTGGTGGTGGTTGTGATGGTGGTGGTGGTTGTGATGGCGGTGGTGGTTGTGATGGCGGTGGTGGTTGTGATGGCGGTGGTGGTTGTGATGGCGGTGGTGGTTGTGATGGCGGTGGTGGTTGTGATGGCGGTGGTGGTGATAGTAGTGGCCAGTCTTCTATCAAGATAAAAATAATCAATAATTGCAGGGTATGAAAGATTAGGAGATCTGTCCTTTAAACTATTTTCATTAGCCCTGTACCAATAAAGTGAAGTTACAGTCAAATACTGGTGTAAATCAAATAGCAATATCTTTCTCCCAAAACATTTATAGCATTGTACCAAAATTAGAAATCAACAATTCCAGCTATTTGTTAAACTATCATAAAAAGATTTATTTCAAAGATTCATTTTCATTTTTAACTGCAGTGAAATATTAATTTCTTCTAATATTTGACAATATAAAAAACAATTGATTTCTCTTCACTATAACCAAATTCTATTACCTTGCCAAGGAATTGTGAATGAAAAGAGTTGCAGCAAAATTTGTGCCTCACTTGCTAATGGAAGATCAAAAGCAGTCATGACTGAATGAGTGTCGTGAACTGAAAGAACAGTTGGAAGTTGATCCAGACCTTTTTTCAAAGGTCATCACTGGTGAATATTGCAAAATTCCAGTTTCGTTTTGGTACCCCATCATATATATGATAAGTTTCTTTCAGTTTCCATCTATTAAATCTACTCACAAGGCTCTGGTGAGCCTGAACCTATAGCAGAAAACACTTGCCCAAAGAGCTGCACAGTGGGACTGAACCTGAAACTCTATGGCTGGAAACTTCTTAAGCACAACTTTTTAACCACACACTTCTTAACACTTCTTAACACACAAACTTCTTAACCACACACCTAAACCTGCATCTTTTATCATCATCATCATCGTTTAACGTCCGCTTTCCATGCTAGCATGGGTTGGACGATTTGACTGAGGACTGGTGAAACCGGATGGCAACACCAGGCTCCAGTCTGATTTGGCAGAGTTTCTACAGCTGGATGCCCTTCCTAACGCCAACCACTCAGAGAGTAAAAATAATTAATTGCATGTACTTAAACATTATGTATGATAATGATATTTGACTTCTACCAATAACAATGTTTTTACCTAAACCATTCATTCATTATACCACCATAAATATTTTATTTTCATCATCATTTAGCATCCGTTTTCAATGCTGGCATGGGATGGATGGATGGTTTGACAGGAGCTGGCCAACTAGGCAGCTGTCCAGACTCCAATTCTCTGTTTTGGCATGGTTTATATAGCTGAATGTCCTTCCTAATGCCAACATACAGATATATACATAAACATGGATAGTAGGCCAACTCTTCAAAGTCACTGTCAACACTATTCTTGTAACAGAATAATAAATGCACTCTACAAAAAGTATTGAGTAATCTTTCAGTTTCATGTAAAATTGTTTTTATTATTACTCAACATAAAAAGATATATATGATATAAGCCATTTTTCAATTCCCATCAACTATATTCACTTAAATGGCTTTTGTTGGTCCATGACTATAGTAGAAGCCACATGCCCAAAGTGTCATACAGTGGGACTGAACCATATAGTTGCGAAGTGAAATTCTTAACCACACAGCCATGCCAGTACATATACATATAGATGTATGTTTCCTACTTACTTTTTATATTGGTATAGCATGGAGAATCTACACTCTAGATTTGTTTTGCTGCTATTTTTACATATCTTTAAATGAAGAGAATAATTTATAAAATTTGTTACATATTTTAACTTTTCAGCATAATCAGCCATTTGTAATTCAACAACATCAACAAGTATAAAATACTGACATGAGATGAATTTTGAAGCAGCAATAAAGCAAAAGAAAATAAAACTATCTTGATATCATATAAAAAGTTTCAAATTCATGAATATTTGAAAATTAGAGTAACAGGGGAAAGGATATTTTTAAAATATTTTAGAAGTGGCAACGAACCAAATAATGTGCTTCAGCTAGACAAATGATGTCTTGAAATTAAATTGCTATAATCATTTCATCATGATAAGTAATTATAACAGATATGTTACTAACTAACTGAGATTAAAAAGATAAAACAAGAACTATTTTTAAGTAATAATTAATAGTGACAGAAGTAGTATTAATACCAAAAGGTAATATTTATATCCACTTAAAAGTGGATATGGTGTTAGAGCATAGAATACTGTGTTATTTACCATGAGAGAACTTCTCATATGGACTTGTGATGCATACAAGTACTTGTGTTTACGTGATCTGTTGAATAAGTAACCGGACTGTTGCCGTAGTAATGAAGCTAAAACATGCAAAGTGAAACCACTTGACACAGATTGACCTTGAACTCTGCTGTGCATGAGCACTAAGTTTTAACATTCTAGCTCACTTCCACTGTTTTGCAGCAGTGCTTGGAAGGAAAGTGTGTAACATGTGATTGTTGCATTGACCATGACAAAGTTGAGCAGAGAATCTGCATCAAATTTTGCCAAAAGCTTTGAGATACCTGCTCAGAGGCATAAGCAAAGTTTTCAAAGAGTTTTCATCGCTCTTGACACAATCAAGAAGATCTTGTGTAACTGAAACCCAAGTGTCTTTTTGGTTTGAAAGCAGTTTTGGCACAAATTTGGCAGACGCGCATCTCATACCCAAATTTTCAGTGATAATAGACTGAACTAGACTGTAACTAATCTATACATCCTCTGATAACTCACGAATGGTGATTCGATGATTTTCCCCTCACAGCTGCTTGCACATCTGCAATGTTTTCCTCAGTTCTGCTGGTTGCAGGTCTCCCAGAATGTTCATCAATATCAATATTTTTCGGCTATCTTGGAAATATCTGAACACTTTTGTGCACTTTTGTGCTGTTCATACACCCCTCTCCATACACTTTCTACCTCTGAGCAGGAATCACCATGACAACTTTCTGTCATGGTCAATGTGATGATCACACACTACACACCTTCCTTCCAAGTACTGCTGTAAACAGCGGAAGTGAGCTAGAATGCACAGCAGAGTTCAAGGTCAATCCCTGCCAAGCAGCTTCACTCTGTATAATTTAGCTTCGTTACTATGGTAACAGTCCGGATACTTCTTGATTAGACCTCGTTTATTGCTAGCAGGAGATAATCGTCCACTATCACTGCTAGGACTACCAGATCACTTGATTTTGGCCTTCCTTGGTCTTGTCAATGGAAGACACCCAAAGCTAGACATATCAGCAATACTTCCATCAGTGATATATATAGAATCCCAGTGCCTAATTAAGCACTGGTGTTGCAAATAGCCAGTTGGCATATTAAAAAAAATAATCAATAACAACAGAAGCAGTATTAATACCAAAAGGTAATATCTATCCCCATATAAAAATGGATATTGTGTTACAACACAGTTATCAAGAGAGAATAACAATTGTAAAAGAATAAACCAATTATAAAAGAATAAACCAAATCCATTCAATTTATCTTTTATTTGTTTCTGTCATTGAATTTTTACTTGTTTCAGTCATTTTCTGTTTTATTCGCACTTTGTCTTCTCATTCCACTTTTCACATCAACCTTCTTCTTGCTTTTTCTCAAGGTTTCTCTAGTGTCCTGTTTCTCAAATAGAACAAACCATGCGCCCAGAGCCCATAGATTGCCTGGGATGTTATAAAAATCTGCCTGATCATATGTCTTAATCGCAAGAAACCATTAATAGCTCTAATTCTAATACAACATACATTAAATGATATATATATATACCGGGGTTTTCCGAAAATCTACCCAGGGCTGTTAAATGGAAAATTCTATTTTATACAACTATTTTTCAGTTTAAATAACCACCCACCTATAATAAGCACTCATGGGCGGTAATATGGAAGTAAAATATTTCACCTAGGAAAAACAAAGATGTTCTCAAAAACCATATTTATTTTATACAATTCCATTGAACCTCTATCGTTTCAGTTATCAGATATATAGACATAAAGAAACTGCAACAGCCTTAAAAGAAGTAGCACATTAAAAAATATTCTGAAGTTAACAATGGATCTATTAAGAAATATTGAAAATTAAACTGTTGAAAACATGAATAGAAGCCTTGTATGAACAAATAATGTCCTTGGGCATTTATGGTAGAATAACAACCAAATAGTTTCAAGTTAAATATCACAAATTTCTTCATTAGTTGCTAGGCCATAATTCACATCAGAGCTAGTTTCACTTGTATCTCATCTTCTTCTTCAATTTTGTCATTATGTGCATCTGGTACATTTACCTCAAGGCCAGACAAAATATCCTAAAAGCATGAGTTTAAGAGGCTATGTTCTACAGTCTGTCCCCAAGAAGCAATTCCACAACATTCAAAAGCACGCTTTATAGTTTCTTTATTTAAAGTGGCAACAGCTTGGGTCACAAAGTTCACTATCTATTGATAAGAAGGTTTTTTTGCAATATCCTTTATTTGTATACACCTTTTTGCCATTTAAAAACCAATTCTCCCATTCAGCATGAAGGGCTTTCTTGAAAGGACCAATAATTGATACATCTAACGGCTGCAAGTAAGATGTTGTTTTAGGAGGTATAAGTTTGAGAATTGTATTCCTTTGCTTGAACACTTCTAGGAGCTCTGTTTTCTTGTGCACTGAGCATTCATCCATGAATAGCACTGAATTTTGGGCATGGAATAGTTGTGCTGTTCTCTGCCCAAACACTTTGTCAGCCCACAGCTACATGAGTTCATATGTGATTGATCCCCTGTTGGAGACTGTTAAGTAAATATTCTTTGGGACCTTATTTTAGGCACGTTTTTCAATCCTTTAAGGATAACCATTGTTTTCAACACCTTTCCTGCAGCATTAACACACAACACAGCAGTAAAACGAGCTTTGGTAGCACCACAGTGGCTAGCATCTACATTTTTATTGCCAACAAAGTCAACGTATACAGGTGTTTCATCCATATTATAAATTTGGTCAGCATCTTTATTGCTGAAGACAATGCAATATTTTGACCCAATTACATACATCAAGGCCACTTATATTTTTTCACTGTCTCCTCTTTGATTTCTGGCCATCCGCTTACCCTTTCCATTCTTCATTCTTCCATCTCATGCCTCCTGTCATCAATCCTTTCTCTTCTTTTCCCTCTTCCTTTTCTTTCCTTCTTTTCCCTTTAGTTCTTCTTTTCTAGTGCGTCACTTCTCTTCCACTTCTCTCTTTATCTCTCTTCCACTCACTTTATATTTATTGCCTCTCTTTGCTGCCCTTCTCTTGCCTGTATTGTTGTTTATCATTATTCTGCTTGGTTGTCACTAGAACACAATGATTCTGATGGGGGTAGCATTAGTTCTCTGTCATTCAATTTTTCTCAGCCAATCAATGGACCAATTGAGTAAACCAATCAATAACAAACCTATAATGACCTACTGGTAACAGCTGTAAGTCAAATTTACAACAATCAAGGAATATGTAATGACCATTATTCATGCCTTATCTTATCTGTACACACACACATACACACACACACACACACACACACACACATACACATGCATGCACACATGCACACACACACACATATCATCATCATCATCTTCATTAAACATCCGTCATCCATGATGTCATGGGTTGGATGGTGTGACCAGGGCTGGTAAGCTGAGGGACTGCACCAGACTCCAGTCTGATTTAGCAAGGTTTCGATGGCTGGATGTCCTCCCTAATGCCAACCACTCCAAGAGTGTAATGGGTGCTTTTATGTGCTACCAGCATATATATATATATATGTGACACGTAAAAGCACCCACTACACTCTCTGAGTGGTTGGCGTTAGGAAGGGCATCCAGCTGTAGAAACTCTGCCAAATCAGACTGGAGCCTGGTGTTGCCATCCGGTTTCACCAGTCCTCAGTCAAATCGTCCAACCCATGCTAGCATGGAAAGCGGACGTTAAACGATGATGATGATATATATATATATATATATACAGAGAGAGAGAGAGAGAGAGAAAGAGAGAGAGAGAGATAGATAGATAATGTAGGTGGCTTATTAGCAATTAAAACCTAAAGGGACAGGGTAGTACCAACATTGCTAGAAATAAGAGTCAAATCAACTCAGTTAGCCACAAAAAGCACTATCTTAATTAGTTGACGAAAGAGAAGCGAGAAAGCTTTGTACTATAGTGAGACAAGCTCCCCACTGAAGTAGCAGATATACCCATATCATGTGATTTCGAATTCTGATGCATTGCATCTCAATTCTCATTAGTGAATATTACTGTGCCTAGGGTTAAACTTAGCTCACCTCATCAACTCATAAGAAAATCCATTGAAAGTATGTTCTATTTCAAAACAGCAGAAGTGTATACTATAAATAATGTAGGCGGCTTATTAACGACTAAACCCTAAAGACAAATTTATAAACATCAGTAAAGTGAAAAGGGTACAAAGTAATACTGACACTGCTAGAAATAAGAGTCAATACAACTCAATTAGCCACAAAAAGTACTGTCTTAATAAGTTGACGAAAGAGAGGATACATGCATATATATATATGTATGTGTGTGTGTGCGCACGTGTGTATAGTAAATCCAAAAAAGAACAGACACAAAAAACACAACAATGCAAGGACGTGCTACATTTAATGTATTAGCAGATGCTCAGAGAAGGAAAGAAAGATGGTTTAATGTTTCGAGCAGACGCTCTTCTTCGGAAACAGAGGAAAGTCCAATAGAAGGGAAGACGGATGAAGAAAATCGCCAACGATTCACATGTAATTATATTCTGGTTCAAAATATAGCCACATGTGAATCATTGGCGATTTTCTTCCTCTGTCTTCCCTTCTATTGGATTTTCCTCCATTTCCAAAGAAGAGCGTCTGCTTGAAACGTTAAGCCATCTTTCTTTCCTTCCCTGTGCATCTGCTAATACATTACATGTACCACATCCTCACGTTGTTGTGTTTCTTGTGTTCATTCTTTTTTGGATTTACTATATACTGCATGCTCACACGGACCCCAGCCTTCTGACTGACTTTGGAGTACCTAATTTGCAGAATTCTTCTACCATCAGATTAGATTACCTTGTTTGTTTGGAATACGTCATTTCTGCACCTTGATTGTGAATCATATATATATATATATATGTATGTATATATATGGCAGTGTTGGCTATAGCCTAGTCACCCGTATTACGAACCAGGTGATACACGAAGGAGTCATACCCAATGACTGGTGTAGCAGCATCATAGTCAACTGCTACAAAGGTAAAGGTGACGCTTTAGATACAAATAATTACAGAGGCATCAAGCTGTTAGATCAGGTTATGAAAGTTACAGAGAGGGTCATAGCCCAACTAATTAGGGAGCGAATCAATTTAGATGAGATGCAGTTTGGGTTCGTGCCAGGTAAAAGCACTACTGATGCCTTATTTCTAGTGAGACAGTTGCAGGAGAAATACCTAGCTAAGGATAAACCTCTGTACCTGGCTTTCGTT
>NC_068981.1:54556309-54564763 GCF_001194135.2 Octopus bimaculoides | reverse complement strand
ATATATCATCATCATTGTTTAACGTCTGCTTTCCATGCTAGCATGGGTTGGGCGATTTGACTGAGGACTGGCAAGCCAGAAAGCTGCACCAGGCTCCAATCTGATCTGGCAGAGTTTCTACAGCTGGATGCCCTTCCTAATGCCAACCACTCCGAGAGCATAGTGGGTGCTTTTACGTGCCACCGGCACGAGGGCCAGTCACACGGTACTGGCAATAGCCACGCTCAAAAAGGTGTTTTTTACGTGCCACCTGCACGGGAACCAGTCCAGCGGTACTGGCAACGACCTCGCTCAAATGATTTTCTAACGTGCCACCAGCACAAGTGCTAGAAGTGCATATTGTCTAATATATCTATTTGGCATAGTATATTGTCTAATATATCCCTCCATTTTCTCAAGACAGTAGGTTGTACTTTGGTAGAGGTTCGGTTGCTGTTTCTAAAGTTCACTCTAATATGTAGAGATTCCTAGATTGGCTTGATAGTCATCTGCATTGGTGTGTGTGTGTATGTGTACACTGAAATGAAGTGTGTGAAGTTAATAGCTGAATGTATAGATTGCTTCTGCCATTGTTGTTGTTCTTGTTTAACCTCAGATCACTTCTAATTGAGAAGATACTGGAACATAGGCATTCTAGTCATGACCGTCTACTCTTTATTTTTTTTTCCAGGCATAGCATATGTTTTGAGAGAAGATTAGCTGTCATTTGTAGGAGGTAACCAACTACGAATACCTACCTCTTTGGCTTGTAAATGCATAGGTGGACTAATAGGACAAGAGCCAGAACTGAGGTCTGACATATTCTGAAAATTATAGCAAACAGCTCTGATCTTATTTGATTTACTCCTAAAATGTCAAATACACACACACATATATGTATGTATGTATGTATGTATGTATGTATGTATGTATGTATACACACACACACACACACACACACAAAAGTATTTGGTGATTTATTGAAGTAAATCTGCTTTTTCACTGTAATCATGATATAGGTGAAATTGATATGCACTAAAACAAGTCTTCTTACTATTTGTTGTTTTGTTTGTTTTTTATCCTTTATATCTTTTGCTTGTATGTTTTTGCTTTTTGACTTTTGTTTTTTTTTTTGTTTTTTTTTTTTCAAACAATATCTTAAAGAATATGAAAACTGATACTATTTTCTGAAGAACAGATTCTTTCTTTTTAATCATATCAAATGTTAAAACATCAGCCTACTCATAAAACTTTGTCTAAATTAAAGGAGGTGACAGGTTCATTGGCTGGGATTAGTAATGCATCAGTAAAAGAGGTGTAATTATTATCAATTAAGACATTTTGTGTCAAAATCACTTGAAAAAAGACAATAAGTATTATTTAAAAAAATTAAGATTTTTTTAAGGATTCCCAAGTTATCAAATAGTTTGCTTTCCTGGCAGTTGGTGTTCTGTACATGATGATTTTAACATGAATGGGCTGTTGCATATCAACCATCAAATTCTGACTGTTATATGCACAGTTAGAATTAAAACCTGTGTATAATACCTTGACTAACCAAAGTGATTGTAGATTCTGGTCTAAAATTAGCATTGGATTGTACTATTCCATGGTACAATCAGATAAACTTCCATGGTGCCATTTTATAATCAGGTAGACTAAAATGACAAAAAGTTTTAGTTTAGTTGCTTGACCAACTCAATGAAGCTTCTAAACTTCTCTTAACAAACTTCTTGCATTCTAAAAATGAAAAGCTTAGATTTGAAGTTGGGCACAGTTACGATGTTACATTTGATTAGCAACTACCATCTGGTTCTGGGATGTTTTTAGTAGAATTCACTCCGTCAATATTTGAATCAGACCTCAGTTCTTTTCTCAGCAACATTTCCCTGCATGCATTCAGCCTAATAATCATGCACATCAAATTCTCTAACTTAAAAGGTCTGCAAGTTATCCTAAGTGCTGCTCCTTTTTCCCTGGCTAACTTATAAAATAAAAAAATAAACATGAAGGGTTTTTTTTTTCTTGTGTAAAACTGACTAGATCGGCCCAATAACAAGAACAACAATAACAACAGTAATAGTAGTTAATTCCTTCAATACATCATAAGTCAGTCATTCTTCTCTTTTAGGTTAATCTGGGATGAAATTTGTTTACATCACAAATATGAAAATGGTAAATCAAGTAAAGTAAGATTTGATCTTTGCAATTGTTGTGTCAAATTTTATCATTAAAAAAGTATCAATTCCAGCAACACAATTTCCTCCAACACAATTATCCTGATACAAGAAAAGTTAAGTTAATCCTTTCCTGAACCTTAGATGTTCAAAAGTAGTCCAGTTGAGAAGCAGAATTTTATAGAATTTCATAGCACAAAACAATAGCCCTAGTAAAGTGTGAATTCACAAGATGAACAGTTGCAGAACATTTTATTTCATTGGTATTGCACTTCATAAATTAAGATGCAAAATGATAAACCCAAAAGGGAGACTCAACATAGGCAGTAGAGCAGCTATCATTAAAAGTCCAATTTCCACCAAACTACAATTTACCACCATAAAAAAAAAATGGAAAACTTAACTTTAACTCTGGAATACAATCCTAAAATGCAATAAGTTAAGAATAACTTCAGACAACCAGCCAACATCACAATCAAGAAAAATACAACTCAGTATCATGAAACTAAACAAAGAAAACAAATCAAAGAAAAATAAGGGAAAAAAACTAATAAATGTTCATATCCAACATAAACAAGAAGACAAGCAGTAAAACACTATACAAAGTAATGAGCTGCATCAACAACACTAACAATGGCATTGTCATACCACAAGTAACAACTTCAGGCAATATATTCACTCTCTCAAATTCCGCCATGGTCAACTTTGCCTTTCAGCTTGGGATCGATAAATTAAGTACCAGTTGCGTACTGGGGTCAATCTAATTGACTGGCCCACCCCCAAAATTTCAGGCCTTGTGCCTAGAGCAGAAAATAATATATTCACACTCTGATGGCAAACAAACTTCATTTTCAAGCACTTTTCAAAACCAGCTACCAGGAACTACACAAAGGGGAAGGAATATGTAAAACAAGATAAACATAATCAACATAAATATACCACATGCATATACATGTATATGTATGTGCAGCAGATAAAAATACCAAGAATCATATAAAATATCTCTATAATCTTATATTATAAAAGAGAAGCTGATCTCTGTCTGTCTGTCATAAGATATATATGAGAGAGTGAAAGAAGAGGAAGTGAAAAAGTTGTTGCTGTTGAGAGAAAATAGTGAGATAGATAGATAGATAGATAGATAGATAGATAGATAGTGTTGTCACCACAGTATCTAACAAGTTATGATTAAAAATACGGGAATTTTGAGTGCAAATCTTTTCAGCACAACACAGGCTTCAAACAAACATAAAAAGACTTTCACAATATAACCATAAAGATAGATTATATTTTTAGCTCTGTGTGTGTGTGTGTGTGTGTGTGTGTGTGTGTGTGTGTGTGTGTGTGTGTGTGTGTGTGTGTGTGTGTGTGTGTGTGTGTGTGTGTGTGTGTGTGTGTGTGTGTGTATGTGTCCGTGCTCATCTTGTAGAACATCTATCGTAACACAAACAAATCTACAAAGGTGTAACTTTGTCGCAGTTTGACTTTTTGATCTATTAGAAATCTCAGCCAAATGACCATCAAATTTCACCCTAAAACTATAAACCTAAATAGACCAGCTGAAAGTAAGCTGAGATAGTCATGACTTGACTATTGTTGATCACTGGTCTGCCTGATCAAATGAAAAACAGTTGATCCTACAACATAATCCTAAGAACAACTAATTCTTCCTTTGTACTTCAGACAACTTCAAACAGCTCACATGCCCTGAAATAACAGCAACTGCATCAGTTATTTCACTCGTGCCTAAAAAAAAGTAATGAGCAACTTATGACTCATGGGTCTTTCTAAAAAGCATCCCAAACAAAGAACTACCTTGAATTTTTTTTGTAGTAACCGGCCTAATGGTGTGCCTATGCCTGGCCTTAAACAATGCTTGAATGCCTGAGATAATGAAGATGAGCAGCAATTGTTACACTTAGGCCAAATCCATTTTGCCCAACAGCACACATTGAAAACCTACAAGTAAAATGAAAATTCAATGCAATCTCTCAATCTACTAGAAATAGCTGCTAAATTCCTTCAGTTCACATCCTAATGTCCTAGAGGTAAAAAAACACATTGACTAATATAGTCCAGTGTATACAAAGAAAAGTGAGATGGTAACAGCTGGAATATTTTTGATCATAGGTTTGATTATTTAGGATTGGCTTTGACTAAACTACAAACATACAGTAACAGACTGGATAGTACAGATTACAACACTGTGCAAGACACAATTAGCCTTAGCCATAACATGTCAGAATGTACTATGTAGTCTTCAACTAGATATTGTATATCTGAAGCAGTGGATCTATTATAGATCATACCAGAGTAACAACACAACTCAGAAATAAATGTCAAATTCATCTTAATGTTTTATTTATTATACTTTAAACAAAAATGAGTTGATTGTTTCAGACTTTGTTCCTTAATATTTCAAACATTCTTAATTGTAAATCATGGTTGTCCACTTTTTGTTCAATGAATCATATCAACACTGCTCTAAATATTGACTTCTTAAGATATACAATTATATATTTGATGAACTTGCAGAAAATAATTTTGGTTTAAGTATAAAAAAGCAGACTAAGACATCAGTGTATAATAAAAAATATAATATAACACTTTAGCAATTAGAAGATTCACTCTTTGTAAGGGTAAATTTTATGTTACTTGTGCATAAAGTTTGGTGCTGCATGGTAATGAAATGTCAGGGATTGAAGACAAAATGTGCAAAGATGGAGAGATGTTAGACAGGCATGCTGTGCTGGATGTGTAATGTAAGTATGTATGAACAATGTGGTAAAGATAAACTACGAGATAAACTAGATGTAAGAAGAATCAATAGTAATGTGCAGGAATGAAGATTACATTGGTATGGATGTGGGATGCATATGGAAAATAGCAGATGGATAAAGAAGTGCCAGGATATCCAAGACCAAAGAAGAAATGAGAAAAAACCATGAAAGCTAATTTCAGGGTGTTGAGCCTCAAACAAAAGATGACAAAACAAGGTAACAAATGGTGATACACAGTGTTGGAAAAGACCCATCCAATCCAAGCAAGTATGGAAAAGCAGATGTAAAAATGATGATGTAATTAATCATGTCTAGCAATAAATTAACAAAAATAAAGTTTGATGATTTCAAATATATGCATACTAATGAACAGTAATAAAAAATTGATAAACATAAATATATATAAGAAATTACTAATACACATTCATTCACAGACTGATTTAAGTTTTAATCCAATTTTTACCTTTCCTTAATTTGAGAATCATTTTTGATTTGTCCAGGTCTTCTTATTTTCAACATTAAATATGCTAGTAGGTACTTTACTACATAAAACATATATACATCATCATCATTATTTTCATCATTTGCTGCCCGCTTTCCATACTGGCTCAGACATTTTGACAGGATATAAATAAGTTGGTGGATCCAGTCATGCTCCAGTGTTTCAATTTTAGCATGGTTGCTATGACTGAATTTCCTTCTTGATGTCACCCGCTTTTACTGAAAGTATTGGGTACTATTTTATGGCACCAACATCGTGAGGTGACCTTGCAATTTGCAAGATATGTCAGTGAGGGAGATTAAGAAAAAAAGGGTGGAGATTTTAGACAATGTGTTTAGAAGTTAAAGTTTGGTGGAAGGGGCAGAGGGTGTTAATGAAGATACCAACAGTGTTAAGGAAGGAAGTAATAGAGGGAAAAGAGAAAGAGCAGTATCAGTGCATTTTAGTTAGGGAGAGTTAGAGAGTGAAAAAAGCACAGTGAGGAGGGCTGAGTAAGAGGAGAGTTAGGGCTACCCATTGAGATATATAGTAAAGTGGAGTGGATGGAAAAGTACAAGAGAGATAAAACATATATAAGTGTATCGTTATCCCAATTCCAGTATACAGCTTGTCCATAGCTCTTATTCTGTCTAATAAAGGTAAGACAAATATTAGTAGTCGTGGTTTCTCTTTTAGTAGAACACAACATGATGAAAGGAATTTCAGTTTTGATATTAGAAAACAGATTACATGGTGATATGACTTAATACTGACATACTTCACCATCCTCATCATCATCATTTTATGTCTGTCTTCCATACTAGCATAGTTTGATCAATTCAAAGCTGTGTTGACTGCTTAATGTCTGCTGTGTCCACTGAACTGTTTATGTATGCCACTGATATCAGCAATTAGGTGTACCTGTTGATACAACAGCATACTAATAGCTGATTGGTTGAAAATTCAATTAAATAATTTGGTTTTTGTACTTGCTTTACAAGATTCTTGATGTCAACTCATGTGTTGAAACATTTTGTTGTCTCTCAGGTCAATAAGCAACTCCATGGTTCTAATTCACTTCATGTTTTATTATTATTAGTCAATTAGTTAACCATTTAACCAATTAACTAATTGATTGTTTGATTAATTGTTCGGTCAGTTAATCAATCAACCAGGTTCATCAGAGTCCATGGTTAGCTAACTGACCAATAATAATAAAATATGTGAAATTGCACCAGTGCATGTTTGTCATTGCCACAATGACTTTCTTGAGATGCAAAAACAATTAAACTAGTTTAATCACAAAGTAAGTCCATGAATATAATTTCCCTTTTCAGAAGAGAATCACAAAATTAAATTGCTACTATAAGCCATTAGTGACTCAACTCAAGCCATCTTAATTGTATGGTTGTCATCTATAATGCTACTAGTCACATTCCATTTGGTATCCGGTTGTACAGTGGAAAACTTTAGGTCAGTTTTATAAGGTAATGAAATATTCCTTCATAATATAGAGAATATTTTTGTTGTTGTTTAGCCCCAGGTTAGCCCTGATCAAGCAGGGTTGAGGAGAGAGTGTAGGCAGGTTGGTTGAATGATCTTCAGATGAGGGGGAGGGCATGTGGTATTATGAGCCAGGCTGTGTTGTAGGGAAGGACTGGAAGTGAGGGAGTAGGCATGTCCTGTCGGAGGTGGGGCCTGTGGGTCCTGCTGGAAGGGGTATGGTGGGCATGTGGGATCAGGGAGGCATGAGCGGTTAGTTGGTGGCAGACAGTGCATCAGAGCAGATGTGTTTGACTGTACAGCGACGAATAGCACACGTGGATGTTAAGTGAATCTTGCAGATCGAGACAGAGCATGTGGACGTTGAAAGTGACCCTTTTCCAGACCAACAGGTAAGGCTACCACAATTCTCTCTTTGCTTCCGTCTTTTACCTCCTTCACATCACATAAATTAAACATTTTGATATAAACCCAGCGCAGTGCTAAAAAGAAAACTCAGTTCATATAACCTGATAGAACAATTTCTAATAGTTTATTATTTTCATACTTATTTTAAGTCCAGAAATCCTAAACTTTAAATATATTAGACCCTTGTTTTCTTAATTTAAAATTCTCAACTATGAAGTCTTACATCATACAAACAAATGAATATTTTATCAACAAAAAATACATTTTACATCTTATTATTGATATATGATACATTTGTTATGAGGAAAACCAGCCAATAAAATTAAGCCAAGTCTATCAACTCTATCAAGATAGAACCTAAGATAGCTAGCAGAACAAGTTATAAATTTACTGTCAGTCAAACTATAATAATACAGCAGATGTCAAGTGCAAATTTGACTAAGCTCAGATTAAGCAACATTTGTGGCTTTTGATATATAATAAACCTAACAAGTCATTATTTATTTTAAAGATTTTTCTCACTAAGTTAGTCCAGAAAATCAATTATTCTGAGTGTCTATGTTCTAGACATATAATATATTTATTTCTGTACACATGAGAATATATTTATGTCCATAATCCAATCATAGTTTGCTAGAACCATAGATTAGTTGTAGTGAAAATAAAGTTGATAAAATAAAAGTTCAAGGGTTGTAAGTGTTTTGAGAACAAACGTTTTTATGTATAAAAAAAATTCAGACTGTATGAAATGCATGCAACAAGTATGAAGCTGATTATCTGTGGCGATCTTAAATGCATTATATTAACTTGCATGAAGTAAATTAAGGCTTCAAGGTATAGTTTTATGTAGGCAAAAGAGGTTGTTCCAAAGGTATGGAAAAGTTGTAAGAAAAAGTGTTGTAAGAAAAAGTGTTGTTTCTTACTTTTAGTAGAGAGTGACTATGGTTGAAGAAAGTGTTGAGAACAAATCTCATTAATAAACCCCTTCAACTCATGTAAGTATAGAAAAGTGAATGTTAAAAAATGAATGATTGTGAAATGAGGATGATAGTGGAACTAAGGTTATTGTTTTCACCATGCTTGTTCCACCTCATCCTCTTTGTTGTGCCATCCCTTATCAATGCTC
>NC_068981.1:54553319-54555520 GCF_001194135.2 Octopus bimaculoides | reverse complement strand
TCAACTCATGTAAGTATAGAAAAGTGAATGTTAAAAAATGAATGATTGTGAAATGAGGATGATAGTGGAACTAAGGTTATTGTTTTCACCATGCTTGTTCCACCTCATCCTCTTTGTTGTGCCATCCCTTATCAATGCTCTCTGGCTTCCGTGCCGGTGGCATGTAAATAGCACCATTTGAACACGATCGTTACCAGCGTTGCCTTACTGGCACTTGTGCCGGTGGCACGTGAAAAAACATTCGAGCAAGGTCATTGCCAGTGCCGCTGGACTGGCTCCTGTGCAGGTGGCACGTAAAAAATACCATTTTGAGCGTGGCTGTTGCCAGTACCACCTGACTAGCCCTCGTGCCGGTGGCACGTAAATGCACCCACTACACTCTCGGAGTGGTTGGCGTTAGGAAGGGCATCCAGCTGTAGAAACTCTGCCAGATCAGATTGGAGCCTGGTGCAGCCTTCTTGTTCGCCAGTCCTCAGTCAAATCATCCAACCCATGGTAGCATGGAAGGCAAACATTAAACAATGATGATAATGATGATGATGAATGACACAGCTTGTATCACAGTGAAACTCATTTACAACTACCATGCAATGTCAAGAAAAGAAGAAACAAACATACACACACTCACACACATACTTCTTAACCACACATCCAATATATTTATTTATTTATTCATTCATTTATTTATTTACTTATTGATTTTATATTACAAAATATGAACAAGGCATCATTGGTTATAGGTTTCCAACAGCCAGTCACTGGTTCATGATATTTCTAATGACAAAAGTGCCAAGGTAGCATTTCACTTGACACTGAACAAATATCACAAGAGACGTCACTCAAAGGAGACTGTTTTAGTTCTATTTTGGCTTTTCTTTGATAATGTTCACATACTTCATCAAGATATATTGACAAAAGCTGTACAAATGCGCAAGGTATTTGTGTATCTGTGTATGCGTGTATGTATGTATGTATTTACGTACGTATGTATGTATGTATGTATGTATGTGCATACATACATATGTCTATGTGTGTGTGTATGCATAGATAACAGTCATAATCCTATGGAAGTCACATGGTTCAATAAATCTATATTCACTCTCATACAACCTGATTTTTTTATGTTTGTATTTACACACACACATACATGTGTGTGTGTGTGTGTGTGTGTGTATAAAACATATATTTATATGCATATATATGTATGCATATATATATATATATATATATATATATATATATATATATATATATATATGCATACATATGACGGGCTTCTTTCAGTTTCCGTCTACCAAATCCACTCACAAGGCTTTGGTCGGCCCGAGGCTATAGTAGAAGACACTTGCCCAAGGTGCCACGCAGTGGGACTGAACCCTGGACCATATGGTTGATAAGCAAGCTACTTTATTTCATTAAATTGGCCATTAAGGCCTTACAAAGAGGGGACAAACAAGGACAGACAAACGTAAAGTAGCTGCGGGCTGGACACGGACATCAATGAGATGAGGGTGATAACAAAAGAGGTTGAAATAAAAATGGGAGGGGCACCGGCGCCCACCGATCAATAACCCCTCGAATACATTTGTTCGAGTTAAATACATATATTTATAACAAAAATACAAATTGAATCACTTCATGTGCCTTGCAAGCAGGCCTTCTGCCGCACACAGGCAGCTTTCCATGTTCAGTTCAGCCTCAGTGCTGAAGCACATATATGAGAGGCTACTACAGGTGGCTGCCACCCCAGCACGGACGCTGCTGGTCACCACTGCTGCGGCCACCTACTGAGGTCACCTTGAACTGCTTTCGCAGGCCGAGATGAATCTCTCTACGTACTTGCAGTTAAAGTGTTTGTGAACCCCCCACCTCTGAGGTACAGGAGGAGACACTCTTCCTCCTCCTCAGAGGGGGGGATCTCACCTTGTCCTGCCAGCGGCATAACTCCTGCTGACAGGGCCTCCCTCTCCGATGGCACACTTCCCTCCGGAGGGGTTACTGGTTCGGTCGGCGGCACATAAACGTCCGCCGGCCATTTCCCACCTCTCTTCCTTCTCCTTTTCCTTTTAGAGGTTTCGGGGGTTAGGGCCTCCTTCGGCACACCCGAGGGGGTCTTCACCTCCCCCTCCACCTCTGTTTCAACTGGTGAGCAACCATTGTTGTTCACCTTTCTTTTTCTTTTCGTGGAGGCACCCGTCTCC
>NC_068981.1:54551667-54553270 GCF_001194135.2 Octopus bimaculoides | reverse complement strand
CCAGGGCCTTATTACGGCCCTGGGGGCAGTTCTCTTTGATGTGGCCAGCTTCCAGGCACATATAGCACCTCGGTTGCCGAACCTCAATATTAACCGGGTACTTTGTCCCGGCCAACTTCAAAAAATCCGGAAAGCACATGTCTCCTACAGCCACTGGGGACCACAAGGTCAATGTCTCCTTGGCGCCCTGCAAGTTGACCGCAGGTGACATGTGCACATTAAGGAGCCTGGGTCCACTGTCCCCCAAGCCCTGCCGGATGGTATCAGCGATCCACTCGGCATTGTAACTTGGGGGTAGTCCATGAACCCAGGCTCTAATTATTCTTCTTCCGCAGTAAGAGGGGAGGAACAAAATTTCCTCCCCCTGCAGAGTCTGACTTACCGCATTAGCAGCTTCCTCAGGGGAGTCGAACAACAACCACACCGTTGCATATTTGACCCCCCTGGAGATGAAATATTTCTTTGTTGGCAAACAAATTGCCAACTCTTTTTCAATGACCTCCTTGTTGAAGAGGGTAATGGTATTGCGTGACCTACAATAGGTCCGCATGACTACTGCCCTCTTCTCCATTTCTTTCAACCACTGCTTGGTGGGCATAGTTCCCACTCCAAGACAGTGTTGTTCTTTTTTGCCATGCCTTCAAAAGTTAAAAAAAAACAAAGAAAAGTTCGAACAAAAACGTTCACAGTAAAAAATAAATAAATAAATAAATAAATAAATAAAAAAGGAACAGAAAGACAGAGCAGAGAAAAAGAAGGAAGGAAGACAGTTCAAGGCACAGCAACACAATTCCGGGCACTCGGTAATCCTAGCAGGTATTCCAGTAAAGGCAATCCACAGCAACAGGAACACAGAGAAATCCTTAGAACTCCTTCCTCAAGTCGGAGGCGAGATACACCCACAAAAAGTGACAGTTCTTTCAATTAAGTGAGACACAAAAAGTTTTTTCACAAAAAAAATTCTCAGTCCGCTCTCATGGTGTGTCGAACACGCCCACCAATAACAGCGAACGAGAACACAATTTGCTCACTAAAAATGAACAACAAATACAGCCACCGTGGCAGAAGAAATTGCCCAGAGCTAGGCTAAATTTTAAACAAATTAAACACAATAAATTATACCTAGCTCAAAAGACAATTCCACCTACCTCGGCTGGCTTCTCAATAGTTCAATTTTTCGACGGTATCAAAACGACACCCGTCCACACAGTTCTTCAGTTCTTCTCAATGGTTCAACATTCAATGGTTCAACATTGGACGGAGCTGAAACACATCCGTCCAATCTGTACCGGAAGTAACCAACGCGCAAGACAGGAAGTTGAGTAAGCAACGCTACTTACCACACAGCCACTCTTACACCTATATATCATGATCATCATCATCATCATCGTTTAACGTCCGCTTTCCATGCTAGCATGGGTTGGACGATTTGACTGAGGACTGGTGAAACCGGATGGCAACACCAGGCTCCAGTCTGATTTGGCAGAGTTTCTACAGCTGGATGCCCTTCCTAACGCCAACCACTCAGAGAGTGTAGTGGGTGCTTTTACGTGTCACCCGCACGAAAACGGCCACGCTCGAAATGGTGTCTTTTATGTGCCAC
>NC_068981.1:54510407-54548668 GCF_001194135.2 Octopus bimaculoides | reverse complement strand
GGAGTTCCTGCCTTAAAAACAGGAGCTAACCACAGTTATTTTGTGTTCTTTGCTACATTGGTTTCTATTAACCCATTTTTTCTATCAGAAGAATTTTTATTCATTAAGATAGAAGAAATACACATAATTATATATATATATATATATACAAAACTGTGTGGCCACCTGCATTTGCATCTTCCAGGGGTAGAGGCAAACAAAATCATGCCGACTAAAGCATACTCATAGGTGCAAAGGATTAACTCTACCACTTGGTACCTTGATTGCTTTAGTAGTCCACTCAATTACAAGCATTTGAGCTAGGTCTGTATTTTGAGTATCCTTCTCACCCTCCTTTCCTCCAGTTTCAGAAGCTCTGTAAATTATGATCACTCCTGACAAAAGAATAAAAAAAAAAGATTTGTATTGTTAAGAAGTTTACTTTACAGCAACAGGGCTTTGGTCTTAATCTTATTATAAGGTATCTTTGGTAGTGTCTGTAACTGTAACTTCATGTTGAACAAAATGTTAGGCACAAGTACTGTTCTATGGTTAAGAAGTTCACTTTGCAACCATGTGGTTTTAGGTTCTGTCCCACAGTGCAGAACCCTGGGTAAGTGTCTTCTACTACAGGCTGATTAATGCCTTGTGAATGAATTTGGTACTCGAATATTACGTCGAAGCTTGTCTCACACACACATATTTATTATGTGTCTTTGTTTGTCACCCCCTCCCTCTGCTTGACAACCAGTGTTGGTTTATTTACGTCCCTGTAGCTTATCATTTGAACAAAAGAGACCTATAGAATTAGCACCAGTTTTTAAAAAAACCCAAAGAAGTGTCTAAAACCCTCTAAGGTGATACCCTAGGATGGCTACAATCCAATGACTGAAACAAGTAAAAAATAAAATATCTACCACATTTCACTAACTACTTAGTGAAATGTGGTAGGTGGAAACTCTTGGAAAGCCTTTCAAAGAATGAAAGACTTAATACATTGTCCAGTGCAATGCCACCACCTAACTCTTATGTACTTTTTGCAGGGTTTACTGTCGGAAGCATTCAGGCCAGGTCTCTAGTTTGAAAATAACTTCCTCCTTACCTCCCAAGCAATCAACAGTTGCCCTGGAAAGAAGGTAGTGATAGGCTGCCTTTTCTCCTCTGAGTAAACCAATAAAAGAAAAGGGGGCAGAACAGAGCATTGTATTATCTCTTATTCAAAGACTTCAATCAACTCATCTTACTTTGGTTATCATCCTCTCTTCTGCTTTTAAAATTTTAGACTTTAAACACCCATAGAAGGGATTTTTGTCAACTGATTACTTTGATAATTCAGTTGATTGAAGTTCTCCAGCTTCCTATTTTGCTTATCATAATGGCCCAGCACCCCAGGCTCTTGAAAATACAGATCGGCCTTATTTACTCAAAATTTACGCAATGAATAACTTTATTATATTATTTTATTATTATTATACTATTTTAAGTTACACAAAATGTAGAATGATGTGTAAAATTCACAAGGTTATCGATTTAAATCAGTGGTTCTTAACCTTTTTAATATCTGGAACAGATCCAAAACCTGTATTTTTTGTAGGGGTCACACAAAAAAATGTAGAACATAAGTTGATTAGAGAAAAATTTATTATATTTATAGACAAGACAGTCGGGAACCACTAGAAGTCTGCTTTAGGGCCCCATGTGGCCCTGGGGTCCGGTTGAGAACCCTTGATTTAAGTCCTATGAATGCCAGTTTTACTTTAGGTTCTGTGTGATACAATAAGATACTTATTTGAAGGATGATACTCTTCACTTATAACATCCCCCCCCACAGTTAAAATTAATTATTTCCAATAATTTTGTTCACTTATTTTGTTTTAATTGATTTTACAATAAGCGATACGTGGGCTAAGATTTCTCCAAAGGATCAAATGTCTTGACATTTTTTAAATATAAATTTTTTGAAGAAAATAAGTAAATGAATGAATACGAAAATTGTGAATTATTAAAGGCGTACTTGTGTATGATTACATTATTTATTTATTTATTTATTTAATTTAACATTAATCAACATCAAATATTTTCAAATATTTAGCATCTTAAACATAAATTGCGATTATAATAGGTTCGTTATCTCTTTCTTTCATCCAATAAATAAAAGACAAGTTGAAGAAACGAGGCTAGACTTGTTCAAATTTCATTGGTCCATAAAGCTTTCGTGTTCATTTTTCATTGGTTAAAATAACGCCATTGGGATTTCCCTTCTTCAAAAGTTGTGGCTTGGCGTTGTTGTCAGGCCGGTGGAAAGGATACTGGGGGCTTGGGACATTGGCACACGAATCAACTGTACTTGTCATTCATTAAATTCTACAACATGCTAAAACAATTTACGTTTTTAGGAATCCTATGGATTGTCTTATGGTCTGGTAAGTAATTTATTTTAGATAATCGACTACTGCATGTAATGTCTGCTTGTAGGTATTTTTACTCTAACTTGTTTTTTTTTTAAATATATATATATAGTTAATTACATTTGAAATAAGAAAAAGTCTATTTTCATTTTCAAATACTTATAATAGATATTGGATTAATTAAATTAACATATTCTTAATGTATTACTGCTATTTACTTTTCAAAGCCTCAATGTAATTTCTCTCTGACTATTAAATAACATGCCCTGTTATGGTCAGATTTTTCGGTATGTCGGCATGATTGTATAGCGATGATAGACCGAGTTACACATGCATCAACACTTTGTACATAAATTATAATCGTATCTCTTTAAGTGTTTCAACGTTTCCCTTGTATTTTGAAGTATATAGTTTTAGTTTTAAACACTTGACTGAAAATATTCTTTGTGACAATGCTTAATTACATGCCTTCGCTTTACTTCAAACCTGCACCCTTATCGTATTACAATATCTGAAGCTTTAACATCATTCTATATATGTACTATTCTGGTGGTATTGTGTGTGTGTGTGTATATATATATATATATAATATCTAACGTATAAAGATGTATGAACTGTGCTGAACTAATTTTCACAGTGTATGAAGAAAAAGATTTAGGAATTATAATAAATGAAATAATTTAAATTTGAAAGCTTATATTTGTATGAGATGCAGAAGAGTTGAGTATATATTGCTGGAAACGTAAAAAATGGTAAATAGACACGGTTTATTGAAGATTTTATGTAACTTTATTCACCTCTGGAGTAAGACCTCCAGGGGATAAAGATAATACCTTAGAAAACCAAATTCATACAAGGGAAGAAAAGATTGAGTTCATAAAAATTTGGAATAGTTTGACAAAAGCAGTGGTAAAGGCCAAAAACGATTAAAATTTTTAGGACAAACGTTAGGAGCAATTCGAAATGAAATAGGTTAATTTTAAATAGAAGTAGTCTGGTTGGTGTGCCACCCATCGAAATTATCAAGAGTTGGGTGTAGAGGTTAGGTTCATCAAAGAACAAGGACTGGCAAACTACTGTAACTACTCAAAACTGACGCTAGACTTGTCTGCGTTCTCTCTGCCATCACATTAAAAAAAAAAAAAAAAATTCTAGCAAACTGTGATTATCAAATAAAATTTTTATCATTCCTGTTACATGTAGAAATAAAAAAAAATTTGCTTGTAAATAGTGAATGACCAATTGTAAAAGTAGTATGTATTCCATGGAAACATCTAGATTGTCATAAAATCTTTTGATTTGTGGAGAGCAGTTTATTGATTTTGTTTATTTTATTTTATTTTATTTTTCCAGCCAGTTCTAATTTCTATTTAAAATAGGATTTAGATTAAGAATATTAGCATTTAACGTTTTTTATTCCTAATTTAAGACCAAATATTTTATATTTAAGTTTTACGTATTTCTTAGAAATAGGAGACTAGTTTTTAAAATAGTGCTAGTTAACCAACTTCTTATAAATTCACAAAATTATCGATTAAGGTATTGACAAAGCTTAGTCTTTTGACATTTTCTATGATCATTTCATTTTGTGAATGCTTTATAAGACTATAGTGTTCATTTTCTGTTTAGTTTTAACTCCCTTGTTTCCCAGCCTCTATGGGAAGAATTGGTAAGCCATAGTTTAGTTTGTATATGGGAAACCTTACTAGTTGAAGATTTCCATTAACAAGTAATGGAACCTATTTCATTTTTTGCGGCATATTTGAATACCGCTTTAGAGTAACATTCCTCTCTGCCCAAAATAGTCCCCGATTCATATTAGGAAGCAAAAGATTAGTTTGAATGCAGAAAAGCCATGTTCGCAATTCTGTTGTTTTGAACTCTTGGTGCTAGTGTGTTCACTTATATTTAAAACCTTCCAACTTGACACGTTGGCTCTTATATTTTACCTCTTTACACTTATCCATCATTCATTGACTGTACCTGACAGCTCTCACATGACAAAGTAAAGTAGAAAATTGAACAACTTCAATAAACTTATATATAATCCATGCAGTTAGTAAACAAAATCCCCTTCTAGTCTTTTAAACACCCTTAAAAAACAAGTAAGGGAGATAAGTCAATTATAAAAATCGAAATTTTTGTAAAAAGAAAAAAGTATATCTATTCCATAAGCTAACTGGTGAAAGCAAAACGTGTTTTAACCTTATTAGACCTCTTTATAAGTCACTGATTTTGTTGGAGCTATTTTGTTTCTAGATTTTAAATATCACAGTCTAATAAATTACATAGATAATCTATACACGTTTTTTTTTTGCTCCAGCATGACCACAGCCACTTGGCTGAAACCCATAAATAAATAAATAAATACTTGCTACATATGAGACGTATTTGTATTTCCCTCGGCCCTTCCCCTAAAGCATGCAAAAGTTAGTTCCTCATTAGCTAATACTGGTGACTGCGTTCTAATTATGTAAATTTAAATATTACTACCCGGTGTATCGTCCAAATACTAAAACTGGATCACTGGAAATATTAATCTCAACTCCCTAATAGGAAATCAAACTACATAATGCTAAAATAGTTTCTGCACTACGATAGCTACTTTCTTGGCAACTTCCACTACTCGGTCTATTAGTTTTAACTTTTTTTTTTTTTTAGCAGTATATACATTTCAGGATATACTGAGATATTGTACTTGCATTCATGAATAGTAATAGATTTTCGTTTCGTTATTCTGATTGTCCAGTCTATTATAGGTTGTATTATCATAAAATGTTTCAAATATATTCTGAGCTATTTTTATAGCT
This sequence comes from Octopus bimaculoides, assembly GCF_001194135.2. Taxonomy (NCBI): domain Eukaryota; kingdom Metazoa; phylum Mollusca; class Cephalopoda; order Octopoda; family Octopodidae; genus Octopus; species Octopus bimaculoides. The sequence goes on along the minus strand of NC_068981.1, from coordinate 54,543,471 downwards.
AGATACTCTCTACGACGCTTCAACGTTTTTCAATTTAGTATGTCAAGGAAGCTAAAATAGTACCAATGCTTCTTACAAATAGTATAGATTTTATTTAATATCGAATTGAATTAAATAAGATCACATAAAACCATAAATTTTTTTTAAATAAAGTTATGTGAATGAAGTAACTACTGGATTACTTAAATTTCTACTCCTTCGTAAACCTAATAATTCAAGTAAAGATAAAATTGATATTTCTATTCTTAATTAGGATTTAAATGTAAAGTTTTTCAATTTGAAAGAATACTGATTGTGCTAAGCCTAGCTAAGGCTCGTGATTTTGAAAGAATCTTGAAAGCACACCAGGCAAACCATGGTATATAACCTAGTCAACAAGAAACAGCCTTTTGTTGGCTATTGTTTCAGTTGCAAAGTAAGTTATAGTTTGATAGTAATAAAATTATGATCAAATACTTGGCTTTTGATAAAGGTAATTATGAACTCTAATATACCATCAAAGTTTCTTATTTGGAGACAAAAGATTAAAACGGTTATAAGATGGAAATCAGTTGGGTGGTTGTCTCTGGATAGTCTATGATTGTTCATTGTTTAAGGTTTACTGGAATTGTTGGCATGGCTTGGCTGTAAGAAAGTTATTGAAGTGTTTACAAGAGCTACTCTTAGTAAAATGACTGGTTCAGCAGCGAATGTGTGGACAACATAGCCAGAAAACATTGAGCTAATAAAGTGCCACCAAATGACAGTTTCTGGAAGTTGGCTGCAAATTTCCAATTCACTACCCCGACATTTGGATAGTTGGTGTTAAGTACTAGTTAAACGATACTAAGATGTTTAGCTGTGTACCCTTGCTTATGAGACCTGAAGACTCATACTTGACTGAACTAAGTAACCAACTGATTGGCTATTTATCATTTCAATACCTTGAAAGTCAATTTTGTTACAGAAGATGGTTTATTTTTTTAAAATTTAGACGTCTGTAAATGTTTTTTGTTTGGTTCTCATAATTAAGACCACATAAATAAGGTCAAAATGGGGTTTTGTTAGTCTCCAAAGCACATTGTTGTGAAAATTAACCATTATAAGAAAGTTGTAGGAACTTTCTGTAGTCAGTACTATAAGTGATTACACTGATAGAATCCAAATTGTAAATGGCCAAATATGAAAATCTTGAATTTCTTGGACATTAAACAATGATGATGATTAATTGAAAGTTATAGTACCTGATTAATCTGGAGAAACACATAAAAACAGTTTCTTGTGTGGAAAATATTTAATAAATTATTACCTTTTTGTATTGACAAGATTTCTTTTATGAATGCAACTACATATAATGTAGGTAGGAAAGTGATATACTGTGTTAGTGAACAATCTAAACAAGACTAGGAGGTGCTTTAGTATGATTTGTTAGAGGCAATAGATGTTAGATTTTGATGCAAATAAACAAGCTTTGTTGATAGAGTAGACATTCACAATTCAAGATTTGATTTTTACTCAAATGACACAGTCAAGCTCATATCAAAATGCAAAAACACTCATTTAAAAATTATGATTACAATAACAATTTAATGAGTTAAAACAATGAATAAAAGTTTAATATTGAAAATTGACAACTCCACTTATGGTTCTTATATTGAGCTTTTCCATCAAAATTATATAATTGTCAGAGAATAGATGAACTACATCACTTAAAGGTATAGAGTAAAACCGGTTAACTTAACAATGTCAGGTTTTAATATTTTGGTATTTTTTCAGAATGCTGGAATTCTATTTTCTTACATTGTTCTTATACTTGTGTTTTGTCATCTTTTTAATTTTTTTTTTTATTTCAATTAGCTTGCATCTCAGCTGCAGCAGCTAGTGATGAGACACCTGAAGCTGTTAGTGTGGAAGAAAGCATTGGAAAATCACAAGATGGTTCAAGAACAGATGATGAAGTGGTTAAAAGGTAACATACTGTCTTTTTCATGCTAGTTTGTGTATACTGGCTTTCAATAATTAATATTGAATTAGGCAACGAGTTGGCTGAATCATTAAAATGCCAGGCAAAATGCTTAGTTGCATTTCATCTAATGTTACATTCTGAGTTCAAATTCCACCAAGGCCAACTTTGCCTTTTATCCTTTCAGGGTAAATAAGTGCCAGTTGAGCCCCTCACCACTAAATTCCTGGCCTTGAGCCAAAATTTAAAATTGGTATTTAAGTCGTGAATTTTTTACCATTTGATATTTTTTCTACCATAAAACACTTCAAGCTAATGAAGAATTTCATTTTTATCTCCTTTGTATCTTCATACTATAGAATAAAATTTAAATTCTTTGAGATATTAACCAAATGGATGTAGAAGTTTATGCCAGATCTAAATATGAATCAATTTCTAGTGAGACTATTCCAAGGAAGTAACTGGCAAATAACATAACTTATTTTGTGTAAGTTGTAAAATTTTAAAACCTTTAAATTTTTTTTTCTTTTTTTTTTTTGTAACCATAGAGAGGAGGAAGCAATTAAGCTTGATGGTTTAAATGTTGCTCAAATGAAAGAACTACGAGATAAAGCAGAAAAATATGCATTCCAGGCTGAAGTAAATCGAATGATGAAGCTTATTGTTAACTCTTTATATAAAAATAAGGAGGTTAGTATTTACTATCGCTCTTTTGTTTCTTTGAAGATTTCAGTCATTTTCGTTGCTTCTTTTATCCTTCATGCTACCTTCACAAAAGTTTGAACATTTTTTTTTGTTTTTCTTAGATCTTCCTTCGAGAACTTATCTCTAATGCTTCTGATGCATTGGATAAAATAAGATTCCTGGCTGTTACTGATCAGAATGCACTTGCAGCCACTGAAGAACTGAGCATAAAGATAAAGGTATGTTCAATTCAAATACTTTTTCTGCTATCAAAACTCATTTTTGGTAAATTATCATTTTTCTTTTTTTAATCAACCATATTTAGATATAAAACCACTTAGCTTAAATATTAAGTTGCATATTGCCAAGAGTTTAATGGTTGTAGCTGTTAATGTCTTAGTAAAACAATTTCTCCAAGACAATATATTTTGAGCCCAATGTATGATTGAAACTCAGTCATGAATTAGCATCATCATTTAACATCCATTTTCCATGCTGCCATGAGCTAGAAAGTTTGACTGGAACTGGTAAGCTGGAGAGCTGTACAAGGCCCGAGTCATCTGTTTATTCCTACTTTCTACAGCTGGATGCCCTTCCTAACACCAACCACTTTACAGAGGTGTACGGGGTGTTTTCTGTGTGCCATCAGCACAGGTGTTCTGAATGTGACACTGGCAACGACCACATTTCATTTAGCTTGATGTCTTCTCAAGCACAGTAAATTGCCAAAAGTCTTCCTGGGTCTACTCCTTTCGCAAGTTCCCTCCATAATTAAAAATCAGCACTTCTTTATGCAGCTGTCCTCCTCCATACACATCACATGACCACACCAGTGCAGTCTTCTCTTGCATGTTACATCTGATGCTTCTTATACACAATGTTTTCTTAAAATGATTAAACTTTGTTGCACACTGACATTGCACATCCATAAGAGCATGTTGGCTTCACTTCTTTCAAGCCTTTGCATGTCCTCTGCAGTCACAGCCCATGTTTCAAAGCTATGTAGCATGACTGTTCATACACAAACATCATGCAGTCTGCCTTTCACTCTGAGAGAGAGGTCCTTTATTACCAACAAAGGTAGCAGCTCTCTGAACTTTCTACCCTGAATTCATTACTATAATTGTTGATAACCTTCACCTTACTGATAGCATCCTTGTACAGCTCTCACCAACCATGCATCTATCCCTAGCTTCCACATTGACCAGGGAATGGAAGACTTTGTCAAAGGCTTTCTTTATGTTGACAAAAGCCAAGTACAGAGGTTTATTTTTGGCGAAATACACCTGTCATTGAGTATGAGTTCCTTATGGACAACCTGATTCAATAAGCTTCCAGACCTTTCTTTTCAAGAACTGGTTTGCTTCTTGGCATTCTTCTAGCCTGAAATTTGAAATCACTAACAACTAACCTATGTTCATGGTGTACACTCTTGCAGTTGCCTTACCAGGTGGTACTTCTCTCTGGCACAAAGCCAAACTGCATCTCATCTAGACTCCCTGCGCTAATTTGAGCTATGGTCCTCTGTAGCTATCATCTGGTCCAGTAATTTGCTACCTCTAATTATTTCTAAGGTGTCACCGTTATGTTTGTAGCAGTTGACTATAATGCTGCTACATTAGTCATTGGGTATGACTCCCTCATGAACAACCTTATTGACTATAAGCTTCCAGACCTTTCTTTTCTTTTGAAGTCACTAACAACTAACCTAACCTATGTTGATGGGGTACACTCTTCACCTGGGAAGCACTTTGCATTTACAAGCAACCATCTTTCTTGCTTTCTGGTGAGAATATTAATCTGGCTTGTATGGCCACCAGGTTGATAAGTAAACAGGTGACTGTCTGGTTTCCTGAAGTTAGTATTGCAGATCATCAGGTCATTTGTATCACAGAAGTCCAACAGCCTAGTTCCCTCCTCACTGCGGATAGCCTCCATGCACCCCATGGAGAGAAGGCCAATATTATTTGTCAATGAGGTAGTCTGCAAAGGATGTCATAAAATTGATTTTTCTGGCAGCCCCGGTTGAGGAGTGTAGGCAGAAACAAGGCAGCGAGCTGGCAGAAAGGTTAGCACGCCGGGCGAAATGCTTAGCGGTATTTCGTCTGCCGCTACGTTCTGAGTTCAAATTCTACCGAGGTTGACTTGACCTTTCATCCTTTCGGGGTCAATTAAATAAGTACCAGTTACGCACTGGAGTCGATATAATCGACTTAATCCATTTGTCTGTCCTTGTTTGTTCCCTCTGTGTGTAGCCCCTTGTGGGCAGTAAAGAAATAAACAATAGTTGCTATTCTGTATATTAATATTGTTACTGTCACTCGTAAGGATGTCTTGTATTTAGTTACATCCCTTTGTTACAAGTTGAAAGTCCATCAAGTTCTATATGTCTTTCATTCTTCCAGAGATTAATTTGACAGACTGTATTCTTACAACTCATTCTCAGTCATTTGAAATAGCATGTGCAAAAGTGTTACATAATCTACACATGATCTGAAGTTGGAAACATTAGATATTCTAAACACTCGGTCTACTTAATAGACTAACATGTCATTTAACATCCCTTTTATTCATTTGTTATTTAGTTGGGGTGTCACTTTGTAGTGTCTAGCCCCAACTCTTGGTGCATGCTGGTGTGAAAAATATAAAGCACTGCAGTTCTGGAGGAAAAGCCTAAGTGTATAGTGAGGGATGTCTCTAGTGGGGTAGTAAAAGCATGTTATATGCAGTTTGCCAGTTCAGAAGAGCAGTTGTAGCGTATTGATGAGTTTTTGCAAATCTACCATAGTCTTTTCATACAAAGTTAACATATCTGTAAAATACTATGATTGATTCAAGCAACAATGTCATCCCCTGTTTTCTATATGTTACTTTTTCTTAAGTCTTAATTTTCATTGATAAATTTTAATATCTATTTGTATTGGATATGAAAGTAGTTAAATTATTACTTTTCTGTCCTAATAAAGCATGGCAGCTAGCTGTCAATGAAATATGAAGGCATTTATTATACTGGCAACTTTAAGATACTATGGCATAAAATGTTTTTTAATGAATATTCAGTTGGAATATTTATTTGAAAAGAATTTTGACTAATATCCGTGAAATATTAACTTTTTTAAAATATTTCTCTTTTTAGGCTGATAAAGAAAATCACATACTTCATATAACAGACACTGGCATTGGAATGACTAAAAGTGATTTAGTCAACAATTTAGGAACTATTGCCAAATCTGGTACTAGTGAATTTCTGAAGAAACTAGATTCATCTGGAAGTACAGAAATGAGTGATTTGATTGGTCAATTTGGTGTTGGTTTCTATTCAACTTTCCTTGGTAAGTCTTAGGTTTATGCATTTGTTCCCGGTGTAAGCAACTTGGTCTCTAAGCATGATCCTTATATTGCAAATATAGGAATCTTTAACTTACTACAACTTTGCACATAAATCAGATTTAGATAAATCTCTAGAAAAATGTAGGATAGGTGCTGGTGTGGCTGTGTTGTAAGAAGCTTGCCTCCCAACCACATGGTTCAGGGTTCAGTCCCACTGCATGACACCTTGAGCAAGTCTTCTACTATAGCCTCAGGCTGACCAAAGCCTTGTGAGTGGATTTGGTAGACAGAAACTGCAAGAAGCCCATCAAGTGTATATATATATATGCCGGTGGCACATAAATAGCATGGACCATGCCAGTATCACCTGACTCTCCTGTACTGGTAGCATGTAAATAGCACCTTTTGAACGTGGATGATGCCAGTTACTTTTTCTGACTGGCACCTGTACCAGTGGCACAAAAAGCACCCACTACACACTCAGAGTGATTGACATAAAGGCATCCAGCTGTAGAAACCTTGCCAAATCAGATTGGAGCCTGGTGCAGCCTCCCAGCTTGCCAGTCCTCAGTCGAACCAGCCAATCCATGTCAGCATGGAAAGCAGACATTAAACAAGGATGATGATTGTATCTGTGTCTTTGTGTTTGTCCCCACCACCACTTGTTGGTGGGTTTGCGTCTCCATAACTTGGTGGTTTGGCGAGGCAGACCAATACAATGAGTACCGGGCTTAAAAATTAAGTACTGGGATTGATTTTTTCATCTAAAAATTCAAGGTGGTGCCCCAGCATGGCTGCAGTCTAATGACTGAAACGAGTAAAAGATAAGATATATGAACTCTAAAATAATTTCTGCTATAAGATAACCACATTACAAATTCACTGTGTGTGTATATTATCTGAATTATACAGTATTATACATCCATTATGGCCAATTTTTGATTTTGCGCTAGAGATTCAACCCTACACTCATCAGAAGTAGCCAATATGGAATGAAATATGGCAACTGCTCTCTATTCCACCTCAGCTACCTCTGAGGAGCGTAGGATTACGTAATCCGACTTACCTAACACTCTATTTAGTCCCTAGTGCAAAACCAATTGGTAAGATCAGCTGTAGTACAGTATAATACTGTACACTTCGGGTAATATACCCACTCTATTGACAAATATACGAGTGCATTTTTCCTGGCTTATGAACTCTTAGACAACTTACACACACATATGTGTATGGTTAGCATTTCTTTATCAAACTTCCATTATTATAGCCTGTGTTGAAGAGCCACTTAGGCCCATATTTTATAAATTGTGGTACAGCCCCAATATTTAGACTTCTCCTTCACTCTTCTTGTTTTCCACCTATGCTTTGCTAGCAGTTTAGTTCTAACTCCCATTTTAATACATATAATTCATCCTTTAATCTCCGTCAACACATGACACCAATGTCATTAACAAGCAACATGGACACCTCACTCCATGCACATAATGCTTCAATGAACAGACTTCAAATACCTCTTTCAATGTGAACATAAAAACAGAATTAGTTACTTCAACAACACTGAGAGGCATTCATATGTATCAAAAGAAGTTTCATAAACCACTTGTCAATGCAATACAAAATATCAACTTCAAATCTAATGGCTTTCTCACATACAAAATTGCCAAAAACTACACCCTCAAATTTAAGCTTCATTTTCAGGGCTAAAAATTACTTCAGCTTTGATCAATTGATCGCTATAAACCTCGAGTCATACTAAAGAACTGTTCACATGTCTGATATAATGCAGCTGCTCTCATGCACATCTAATTAGCCATATCCTGTATATGATTACTAAACTTGCCAAAAAATCATAGCCAAATTTCTCTCAAATCACTATCAACTTAAATGTAATCTTTGGACAATGTAATCTTTGAAAGACGAAATGGCAATAGTTAGAATTGGAAAGCTTTTAATCATGGGTTTGCTTTGTAAGAATTAAGCTGTGCATTGCAAGAAACACTCTAGTGCCATGCCCAAAAGCAGGTCACTTGAGGCAAATATTCACCAAATCATTTACTCTCTTCCATCATTATTATAGTAGCCTCTAGTTCTCTGGATTAGTAACTGAATACCATCTACTCCAGTATAGCTACTTCCTCTTGCCTTTAATATCTCCTTTTGTCAACTAATCTGACACCAATCACTGCAAGCACTTGCATCTTTGCCATTGAGGGACAACTGTTCAAACTAAACAACCCCATAAGTCTCTTGACAGTCTAGAAGGGTCTAGGTGTGTCATGGGTACAGTTCTGCTTCTGTTGAGTAGCTGATTAAAAACTTTTACTCCCAACACACCTTTTGTTCTTGTATCTTTTTAGACAACCTTTCTCATTTCACCGACATTAACTCGTGTTTCTTATATGCATCCAAAAAAAACATATTGATCCTGTCTAGCCACTAAGAATCTAAATGTCTACATGATGACATAATTCCTTCTTACATGCTAGATATGTCTGTCCATGTTGAAAGAGTGCTGTTATCTTAGTTCTAGTGGTATGAAGTTAACAATTTCTCCAAATTCTATTTCAAAGTCTATTATGTGTAATTTAACTCCAGAGTTGAAAAATGTAATTTACTAAAAATGTCTTCATGCTCTTTGCATAATTTCTTCTCCTCTGAATATCTCATTTTAATCTGTGCCAGTGGCACATAAAATGCACCATTCAAGCCTGATCATTGCCAGTGCCATCTGGCTGGCTCCCATGCTGGTGGCATGTAAAAAGCACCATTCAAGCATGGTTGTTACCAGTGCCACCTGACTGGCTCCCATGCCAGTGGCACGTAAAAAGCACCATTCAAGCGCGGTCAATGCCAGTACCGCCTGACTGGCCCTCATGCCGGTAACATGTAAAAAGCACCCACTACTCTCTCGAAATGGTTGACGTTAGGAAGGGCATCCAGCTGTTGAAACCTTGGCAGATCAGATTGGAGCCTGGTGCAGCCTTCTGGCTTGCCAGCCCTCAGTCAAACCATCCAACCCATGCCAGCATGGAAAGTGGATGTTAAACAATGATGATGGTGATGAATCTAATTTAAAACTAAGAAAGTTAGGCCCTAATAAACAGGCATATGTAGTTTATTTTAACATGGTATGTAGTAGGAATTTTAAATATAAATGATACTATCCCATTCTACACATTTTTTGATGTTGGTATGGGTTGGCCAGACCTGTTTCAGTAGTCTTGCCACTTGTTACAGTCTCTCATTAACTGATCAGCCAATCTATATGAATACTTTAAAACACAAGTTTTGTGTCATAGCAACTAAAGCAATATCCAACAGGCCGATATCAAAAAAGTTAAAGAAACCATGGTAATTTGTGGAAGGGCTGTGATAGCAGAAATATTACTTTGCAATATTTATCTTTAGGTTCCAAGTTCAAATCAAAGCCCAGCTTCACTTTTCATCCTTCCTGGGTTGATAAAGTAAGTGCTGGTCAGTTACAGAGATTGATTTAATTAAATAAACCTTCCTTCCAAAATATTTGGTCTTGTCTCTGTTAAAAATAACTAAAGCTTAAATTTTACTGTACTAAAATGTTTAAAACATTTTAATTCATCATACTATATATATATATGTATCAAAACCATTTAAATTTGATTTCAGTTGCCGACAAAGTAATGGTTACTTCCAAGCATAATGACGATGACCAATATATTTGGGAATCTGATTCAGACTCTTTCCAAGTATTAAAAGATCCACGTGGCACTACTCTTGCTCGAGGAACTACTATTAGGTATGTCCAGTATAATTAATTCCTTTCTATTTTATAGCTTTCATTTTGTCTGGTGCATGCAACTTCTGCTGTTTGTAGATTTTTTTTTGTTTTTTTTGTTTTCTCTTTCATGTTATTTCATTTTTAATTTCGTTGTAGCTTTTTGAACGTAAAGTCTCTTGTAACTAAGTATCAAGTATCTTGTTTTATTAGATAGCTTTTCTTTTCTGAGAAGAGCTTTTCTCTTTTCAGAACTAAAGAACTTTTATAAATTTTTCAGTCAGTTTCACAACTTTTTTTTTTTTTTTGTTAGTGTTGTTGGCCTCACTTACTAGTTTTCTTTAAGTTTATCTCATCTATGGAAACTTCTAACAATGTTCCATTTTAGAGAAGAGCAACTTCACTGACCCCTGTGAGCTACAATCATATTGCTTTGTGTTCAAATTCGCAAAGATGATAGAAACAGCTTTGAAAAATTGCCTTCATCACTTCGCCTCTTTCCTTTCACACTGACAATTCATAAAATTCCTGTACAGTTACACTTTAGCAATGATATTGCCATTGAGAGCAACAAAGCTTTGTGTCTAGCTTGAGATTTAAAGCTCGATTGCACATCAGTGAGTTCTATTCAACTTTCATCTCTTGGATGAGTTTTCTGTCAGACTACTTCATTACAATGTACATTGATGGGCTTTCTCTAACCCACACTTTATCATCTCATGTAAACTATGCTCCAACCACTGGTACATTCATACTATTTCTTTTCTATCCCTTCTAATATTTAATGAAGAAAATGTTAGTTGTGTTAGTATTTTTACTTCCACTTAACAAAGCTCAGAAAAATTCATTCTTACAATGAATCAGCTGAATACAATATATATTTTTGAATCTGTTACAAAGAGGTTTTCTTCTAATTCAGTAACAAAGATGTAATGGTATTTTTTAATTTTGTTTAGCTTGCATCTGAAAGAGGAAGCTCATGATTATCTTGAAGAAAATACATTGAAAGACCTAATTAAGAAATACAGCCAGTTTATCAATTTCAACATTTACCTTTGGACCAGCAAGGTACACAAATTTTTAATGTTTAATTTTATATTAATTGTTTTGCCATACAAAAATGCATGATGTCTTTAGCCTTCCTGAATTGTAAAATACTGTCAATGTAATCATTATAGACAGAGAAAGTTGAAGAACCAGTTGAAGATGAAGAAGAGAAGCCAGCTGAAGAAAAAGAGGAAGATGAAGAAGAGGAGGGTAAAGTTGAAGAAGAAAAGGATGAAAAACCAAAAACAAAAACTGTTGAAAAAACTACATGGGACTGGGAATTACTAAATAGTGTAAAACCCATCTGGACTAGAAAGTAAGTATCTTTTTAATTCGCTATTTTTAATGTTAGAAAAAATGTAGTAGTTTCTACAGATTTTGTATTTTTTAAATTTCAGACCCAATGAAATAACTGATGATGAATATAATGCCTTTTACAAGTCTATTAGCTCTGATTTCACTCCACCCATGGCTAAAATTCATTTCACTGCAGAAGGTGAAGTCACATTTAAATCCATCTTATATGTGCCCAAAGTTTCTCCCAGTGATACTTTCAACAATTATGGAAAGAAAGCTGACCGTATTAAGGTAAGTTTAAACTCTTTTTCAAACCGTTTGTATATATGCATGTTGTGCATTTATTCATATACCTGATTAATCTTTTAAAACTTTTTTTTTGACTAGATGTATGTTCGTAGAGTTTTCATTACTGATGATTTTGAAGATATGATGCCAAAATATTTAAACTTTGTCTCAGGAGTGGTAAGTATATTTATTTTTTTCATTAATCAACACTAAATGTTTTATTCCTTTTCATTAATTTCATTTAACAGTGTCTGCATGAATGATAGCACACTTGCATTTGATGATTCTGCAAAGAAAGAGGCTTGGAAATGCCATTATGAAAGACTGCTGAACATGGAGAATGAATGGGAGGTGGAGGGTTTGCCAAATGTTGGCCCAGTTGAGGGACCAGCTATCTGAATCAACAGCACCTTGGTAGATAAAGCAATTAAGTATATGAAGACTGGAAAGCCCCCAACCCACCCATCAAGAATCACCACTGAGATGCTTAAAATATCTGGTGTGGGTTACGGTCTAGTCACTCATTGTAAATCAGGTGGTTCACAAAGGAGTCATACCCAATGACTGGTGTAGTAGCAACTGCTACAAAGGTAAAGGTGATGCCTTAGATAGAAATAATTACAGAGGTATCAAATTGTTGGATTAGGTGATGAAAGTTATGGAGAGGGTCATAGCCCAACAAATTAGGGAGAGTCTTGATGAGATGCAGTTTGGTTTTGTGCAAGGGAGAATCACCACTGATGCTATATTTCTGGTAAAGCAGCTGCAGGAGAAATACATAGCCAAAGATAAACCTTTGTACCTGGCTTTTGTTGACTTGGAGAAAGCCTTTGACAGGGTCCCCCGATAATTTATCTGGTGGTCAATGCAGAAACTAGGGATAGACAAGTGGTTGGTGAGAACCGTACAAGCCATGTACAGGAATGCTACCAGTACAATGAGAGTTGGCAATGAGTACAGCAAAGAATTCAGGGTACAAGGTGGGTTCACCAAGGATTGGTCCTCAGCCCCCTTGTTCATCATAGTCCTCTAGGCAATAACAGGAATTTAAGACAGGCTGCCCCTGGGAGCTCTTCTATACTGATGACCTTGTTCTTATAGCTGAATCACTAACAGAACTAAAGAAGTTTCAGGTATGGAAGCAAGGTCTAGAATCAAAGGGCCTTAGAGTTAACCTAGCAAAAAAACAGTAAGGAAGGCAGACAATCACAAATCCCTTCTGGTAGATGGCCCTGCTCGATCTGTAGAAAAGGGGTAGGTAGAAACTCCATAAGATATACCCAGTGTAAGCTTTGGACATATGAGGTGCAGTAATTATCAGAAAGTTAACAGGGAAAATAGCTTTTGTGTGTGGAAGATGTATAGGTAAAATAAACACAGAAAATAGACTCCATCAACTGTCAGCTGAGTAAGCTAGTGGTAGATAGTGTCCGTTATCTAAGTGACCAAGTTAATAGCGAAGGTAGATGTTCCAAGAGCATAGTTGTGAGATTAAGAATAGGCTGGGCAAAGTTTAGAGAGCTCCTACCTCTGCTGGCAACAAAGGGCCTCTCCCTCAGTAAAAGGCAGATTGTATGATGCCTGTATGTGAACAGCTATGCTACATGGCAGTGAAACATGGGCTGTGAGAGCCGAGGACATGCGTAGGCTTGAAAGGAATGAAGCCAGTATATTTCACTGGATGTGCAATGTAAGTGTGCATGTTTGACAGTGTAAGCATCCAGAGAAAAGTTGGGCATAAGAGGCATCAGTTGTGGTGTGCAAGATAGACGACTGTGCTGGTGTGGTCATGTGATGTGTATGGACAAGGACAGCTATGTAAGGAAGTGATGATCTCTAACTATAGAGAACCTGTGGTAGAAGTAGACCCAGAAAAACATAGGATAAGGTGGTGAAGCATGATCTCTGAACTTTGGTCCTCAGAGGCAATGCCTAGTGACAGAGACCTTTGGTGATATTCTGTGCTTGAGAAGACCTGTCAAGCCAAGTGAAATCATAGTTGTGGCTGATGCTGGTGTTGTGTAACTGGCACCCATGCTGGTGGCACATTAGGCCTCACGGAGGCAAAGTGTCCAATGCTGATAGCACATGAAAAGCTCCTTTTGAGTGTTGGGCTTCACACAGGTAATAACCAAGAACTTTGGTATTGTCATGCTTGAGAAGACTCAAGCCAAGTAAAATCGCAATCATGGCAGATACTCGTGGCACGTAAAAGCACCCATTACACTCTCAGAGTGGTTGGCATTAGGAAGGGCATCCAGGCGTAGAAACCATGCCAAATCAGTCTGGTGCAACCGTCCAACTTGCCAGCTCTGGTCAAACCAACCCATACTAGCATGGACAACAGACGCTAAATGATGATGATGATGAACACTAAATGTTTCTTTTTTCCTTTTGTCTACAAATTGTTACTTTTTTGTTACAGGTTGACTCAGATGATCTCCCATTGAATGTATCACGAGAAACTTTGCAACAGCATAAACTTCTTAAAGTCATTAAAAAAAAACTTGTTCGTAAGACATTAGACATGATTAAGAAAATTGACAAAGAGGAATTTGCAAGCTTCTGGAAAGAATACAGCACAAAGTAAGCCAATATATCAGATTTTCAAAATTATCTGCCTAGATACTATGTTTTCATAAGTTTAAGAAGTATGAAACACTAAAGTACACTAAAATCATGCTACCAGTGCTGCAGAGGTTGTATGTGACATGTGTGAAGGCTCCCATCTCCCCTGGATGGAGTTATTAATGCTTAGACATCTCAGTTTTTGGCAAAGTTTTACAAATAGCTAGACTTACATGAAGTAACCCTGTTGCAGCAAGAAGCCTATTTTCACAGCTCTTCAGTGGCAGGTTGTGGTCGCTGGGCATAAAGATGTCTATGGTAGGTGGGAAAAGGTAGTTGACAGGACAACTTATCTTACACTAGCACAAGTTTTATGGGTATATCAGCTGTTAGGTTTCTGTCTACTTACCCAAAGGTTCAGTTTAAGAGAGAAGTAAATCTGTGTAGACCATTAGCACTAAATGGACAAAATGTTAAATATAACTGAATGCATATATGAATATTGCAAAGACATTTTGTTTTCTAGTATGCATTTTTTGCTGAACCACCACTATCTCAGAATACCTTTAAATAATGGTTTTTCTGCTTGCACACTTCAAATTCTTCTCCGTGTCTGTCAGCCTTCCTATGCACCTACTTTTAATATTTGTGCATTTGCGTACTTTTCAAAACCTCTGGTGGAATGACTAAAAACTTTCCTCTGTCTTTTTCCAGGCAGAACTGGTTTCTCTTAGTTTATTCATGTTGATACTGATATTGCTCCTAGAGAAGGGCATGACAGTAAAACTTGATCAATTTAGAATTGACCTTTTTTTTTTTTCTCATTGCCATACTTCCTCATGGTTGAGAGAGGCAGGAACACTGTCAGTGAAAATAGCAAAAGATGTTGTTGCTGTAGAGGATTATAGTAGAATTACTTTTAATAGTTTCTGTTACATATTTATATATAGTTTATGAAATGTTTTATATTTTGTTATACAAAATTTGCCATTAACCTTTTTAGCATCAAACTTGGAGTGATTGAAGATCCATCTAACAGGACAAGACTTGCTAAACTTCTACGATTTTATTCTTCCAATTCTGAAACTGAACAAACAAGTTTAGCTGAATATGTGGAAAGAATGAAAGAAAAACAAGCAGCTATTTATTTTGTGGCTGGAGCATCACAGAAGGAGGTTGGGAAAACCTTTATTATTCTTGAAATGTATGCATGAAGATTTGGTGGGAGATAATGGACAAAGATTTTTGATATGATCAATTTCTTTGGGATTATAAGAATTAACTGTTTAGATGCCAATATCCCTGAAACTGACCATAGTAAAAAAAAAAAAAAATTGTCAATTTGAAGTGTTCATATTTATATTGCAACCATCTATCTTTCAATTTGTTCCAGACATCAGCTTAATGAAAAGACTATATTAATAAATTCCTCCAAATTCTTTTCAAAATTAAAATGCAAGCAGTGCGTTTCATTAGAAATAGTGTGGTAACAAAAGGGTTGAGTTCTCAATGAAACAAAAGACTTTTCTTAATGTATTTCTATACCTGCCTTCTTTGCTGGCATGGAAAATAATTTCATTTGCAGAGGACTTAATTTTAGCCCTCACTCTTGGTATACTTATGTGCTAATTCAATGTTCTATATTTTTGTTTAATATAAAATTGGTAGTGCACACAACATACATTGTTGCCTAATCTTAGGTTAGTCCTGATCAACTACACCTGCGATAATAGAGATTTAAAATTTCCTCTGCTGTTTCTAGCCAGTGATCATGTTGAGGCTTTTCACTCAACTATGCAATGTTGTGGCAAACTAGTCATATTACATTCACTTGACAGCAGCATATCCTGTTATAATCTGTTGTTGCTATGAAAGCAAGCAAACTACATATTAGTTTTGTATAGAAAATTTTCAACTGAGAACATAGTTTGATATTGAACTTGCATCATTTACATGTGTGGGTAAGTTATGTTCACGTACATCAATGAGATTTACAACATAACTGCAAATAAATACATGTTAAAAACTATAGTAACCATATAAAGTATGGATTAAATTGGATATATAAAAGGTGATAGGATTGTATTTTCATTTACATGGGTGAAGTTATATATTGAATTTATTGATATATGTGGCAATTTATGTGAATATCAAAGAATAATAAAACCATCTTATCTCAATCGAGACACACTCAAGTCTAAAGACTTATAAAAGCCAAGCAAAGGTTCTGTGTATGGTGTTCCTGATATTAGCAACAATGATATAAAGCTTGAAAAACAACTACCAAGTTTTTCATTTTTATTGCAATCTATTTTGTGTTGTTAATTCGATGGTTGCCCAAACTATACCGCATACTTTCTAGTATGAAAAGGCATACACATGTACACTAATAGTGTTACAGTATATTTAGGAAAAACACTGTACATTGTCCTTTTTTAAGATTGTTGGTTTGAAATTTATGTAGTTTTGCTACTACATAGATACTCTATAGAATTCCACAAAGATATTTCTTAGCTAAATGTATTTGCACATACCATTGTCTTGATGAAAAGCTTGTCTGATAAATCATTAAATTTCTGCTAAATCTCATTTAATCTTTTAGTTAGAAATATACATATTAGAGCTTAGCTTTTTTTCTTTTTTCTTTCTGATAAACAATATTTTAAATCGTTTAAAATATGTAAAGGCCAGATTCATTTAACTCTGTAGTTTGTGTGAAATCATTGATGCAATCTAGAAAAGTCTGCTGGTTCTTTTATTGTTTGAATCAAATATTCTGTCATAGTTATCTACAAACGTAATACTTGATGAAAAAATACCTAAAGTTTTGATATGAAAATTGAACAAACTGTTTTTGTTTCAGGTGAAAAATTCACCTTTTGTGGAACGACTGCTTAAGAAAGGTTATGAAGTACTCTATCTAATAGAGCCTGTTGATGAATACTGCATTCAAGCTTTGCCAGAATTTGAAGGCAAAAAATTCCAAAACGTTGCCAAAGAAGGTTTATCTCTTTCTGATTCTGAAAATGCTAAGGAAAAGAAAGAAAGTTTAGAAAAAGAATATGAACCCCTACTGAAATGGTTGAAAGATGATGCATTGAGCAATCAGGTAAATTTTTATCTAAAGTTTTGGACTTTCCTCTCATAGGGAAATATAGGGAATGGTTCAATGGATTCAGTCATCAGAATGCAGCCATGCTGGGGCACTCTACCCCAGTGCTTATTTTGCTAAACTACTAAGTTACAGGGATGCAACACTGGTTGTTAAGCAGTGGTGGGGGAACAAATACACACACACACACACACACTCACTCTCATTATGCATATATATATACACACATACACACACATTTCCTTTAAGTTCATTTACGGGAAACATAAAAACTACTTTATTATACCGGCTTCAGCATAATGATACCAAATGGCAGTACCAGTTTTTTAGGGTCTCACCAAGCTGTGTTTATATAATGTAGGATAGATATTTATAAATTCCATCCATGGATTATTATTACTATACACACAACGAGCTTCATTTAATTTCCATCTACCAAATCCACTCACAAGGCTTTGGTCAGCCCGAGGCTACAGTAGACATTTGCTCAAGGTGCCATGCAGTTGGGAAGCAAGCTTCTTACCACACAGCCACACCTGCACCTATAATGTGGAAAATCTTTTTGAAATATTTTCAAAATAATTTAGCTTATATATAAGATCTTTCTTTTTGAGGTATTTTGACTCCTATTTTTTCTTTGTCAGATTGAAAAAGCTACAGTTTCTGAAAGATTGTCTTCCTCCCCGTGTGCCTTGATTGCTAGTCAATATGGTTGGTCTGGCAACATGGAAAGAATTATGAGAGCCCAAGCCTATGCCAAAGCTAAAGATTCATCACAGGAGTAAGTTGCAAAAGAATTTTAAATTGGCACTTTTATAAATTACTTTGCAAATATTTTTAGTGTCCGTTGTCTCAGTTTTCAGTTGTATTAAATACAATCTAAACCTTAAATATCTTTAGTTCTTTGACACTAATATATATCTCATGATCAATCAGATATTTCATGCAAATGTGGTAGCCATCTATTTGAGGTTTTGTAAACAGTTATCAAACATAATGAATATAAATTTAATAATTTGTGTGAGAAATGAGAACTTACGTTAGTGTTTTTGAAATGATCACAACCTGGAATGTATCCAGACTAGTCAGCTTTGATTTAACAAGCATACTTATGCATTACACTGCTACTAGCCTGTTATAGTTACTTGAGGCAATAATGAGTGTAGCTATTTTGAACATCTAATTAACATTTGTTTATTTCAATATGAGAATTTTTTTTTTTTTTCCAGCTATTTTGCTAACCAGAAAAGAACACTTGAAATAAATCCCAGACATAAGCTTATCAAAATGTTGAAAGAAAAAATAGAGGTATGTTTATTTGCATTAAAGTTAAAATGTGTACAAGATGTTAAATTTAACTTTGCAGACTCCTTTAGTCTCACCAAGGGTATAACAATCATTCTAGTGCTGGTGGTACAACAATAAAAATAAAAATCATCCAGTACACTCTGTAAAGTGGTTTGAATTAAGGAAGCCAGCTGTAGAAACCTTGCCACAATAGATGTCTTGAATGAGACCTGGTCTTCTGACCCATCTAAAATAGCTGTAATACCAATAAGAATTGATGCAAATTTTGTTAAATGGCCTGCCCCATGCAAGTTGATGATATAAATATGAAGGTTAACACAATATTTTATTTAGCTTGTTCTCCTCATCTCAGCTTGATAGTAACAAGTGGTGTAAGCAGAAGTGAGCTATGAAACAAGTAGAGACTGTTATAGCAACTTTTAGTGAGTCATCCTAACACTTATAATGACTATTCTTCAATAAGATTTGGATTCAAATATTTTCATCCAACCTATACATTGCATAAAACACCAAATTATGGATACAAAATCAGTCTTACAATGTTACTGCTGCATTCACTATTTGGATCCATGTTTTTAGGGCTCAATTTCTTCATTCTCGCTCTTCTTGCTGTACATTTACTATTTTGTCATACACGCTCTTTATATAGATTGTACAACACTACAGTCCTCATCATTTTCCATGCAAAAATTTGACATTTTAGTTTGCAACAATTGCAATTACAATGCAAATCACATTAAGACCCATTCACTTCAACAGTTGTCTCTTTTCCTAAACTTCCTTTATTTAACCACATTCAATACGTTCACTTCTCTATATTTTCAGAGTAATAAAGATGATCCAACAGCCAAAGATTTAGCTGTCATACTTTTTGAAACAGCTACTATGAGATCAGGTTATTTAGTTCCTGATACTGCTGGTTTTGCTGGTAGAGTAGAGAGAATGCTTCGATTGAGTTTGAATATTGAAGGTGAAGATATGGTAAGTTCATTTAACTCACATGTTTATGAATCGCTCTCTTGTTTCGTTTGTTTTTCCATGTTAGCATAGGTTAGCCAAATATATTGAAACCTTGTTCTACAGACATACCCTCCCTGTTGTTAATTACCTGTATTTTACACATCTTTGAAGATGTGAAGTTAGTGGACAATTTGTTTACATACCTAACACTACCACCACTCGTACATAGCTAGTCTTTCATCAAATGCAAATGTAGCCAAACACATTCGTATATATGTATGCGATATCTATACATAAAAACATGTAATAAAATGCAATGCATTTCACGTTCTGATTATGTTGGCAAAACAAATGGAGTGAGAGATAGTCAGGGGTGCTAAATGCAGGTGAGCTATAGTGAGAAGTTTAGCTCTGCAATACCTGATATTTTAATCAAAGCAAATCTTCGTTTAATGTCAAAATTACAAATTTTTATGTATGTTATATTTATCAATTTCACACACATATAAAATGGAATATATATAAAATATTACTGTTTGCACCTCTACAATCATATATATAAATTCTCAGAAAATTTTTTAAAAAACCAAGGCAGTAAATAGAAGCAAAAGAAAGAGACCTTTTTGCTTCTCTTTTCCCTCCCATTCTCTCTTCCTGTTTTTGATTTGACCTGTCTCCACTTTCTAATCATACACATCTCTTCTCCCTCTGTCTATCCATTAAACACTACCAATACATTTTAATTCACACCAAAAAAAAACCCCTTGATCGACCAATATTGTTTACAAGCCTCTGTGCTTGGAATGACCAAATATAACCACCATTGGAACTCTCACACACCAGGTACAAGAAAACTTTTTCACCATTTATATACACAATTCTACTTGAATAATGGAACTGCAAATACAATATCCTTATGTATCTAACTTCTATATTCATTCTTTTACTTCTCTCTGTATTTCATATCTTCTCTATATTAATTAATACTTAAACATTTTCTTGCACCGTCTCTGAAGGGATATATAAAATATTGCAGAAACAGCTGTAAGACCTTTTCTTGATAAACATTATGAAATCTATTTATTGCCTTGGGTTTTTATCTCATTCTGTTAATTTATATATCTGCATGCTGATACATGACCCACGTTGGACTCCTCACTCGTATCATTATTGAGCCTGGAGCTTAACCATGGTCTATCCATAGCACTTAGCATTTACCCAATACCCTTTGGGTCTTCCTGACACCAATACCTTTCATACCTGTATATATATTATATAAAGTCTGTTTAGTTCCTCTATGCTTGCCCTTCCTGATAGTTCCCTTTATTTCTTTTTCCATATTTCATGCGTCTTTGAAATGAAAAGTTGTTGGCAACACAGACATCAACAATCTAAGAAATGTAAACATATAACATATGCACACTCATAGATGTGTATGTAGACTAAAGTATTAAGTAGGAAAACCAAAAGGGAGATTGTCCTGCTCAATATGTAAAGGTGTCCGAGGATCATTAGAAGAAGCAGACAGTTTATGTAGGTGACCAAATTAATAGTGAGGGAGGTTATTCTTAAAGCATAGCTGCTAGAATAAGAATAGGCTGGGCAAATTTCAAGAGATACTACCTCTGTTAGTAACAAAGGGCCTCTTCCTCAGAGTGAAAGGCAGATTGTATGATGCCTATGTATAAACAGCTATGCTACATGGCAGTGAGACATGGGCTGTAACTACTGGGGATATGCGAAGGCTTGAAAGAAATGAAGCCAGTATGCTCTGATGGATGAGTAATATCTGTGCATATACAACAATGACTTGAAAGAAAAACTAGGTGTACAAGGCATCAGATGTAATGTGTAAGAGAGAAGACTATACTGGTATGGCTATGTAATGCATATGAATGAAGGCAGTTGCATTGAGGTGCCAGTCTCAAATTGTAGAGGGAACATGTGGAAGGGATAGACTCAGGAAGACCTGGAATGAAGTTTTGAGGGGATGACAGGACCAAGACTCCTGGCAGTTTGCTACGCTTGAAAAGATACTTCAGGTTAGGTGAAAGTGTAGTTGTCCTTACATGCAGGCAGTCCCCTGCATCCCTCTCCAGCTGACCATTCCTAACCTTGTTGGCTCTTGGGTGCTGGTGTCATGTAAAAAGCACTCGGTACACTCTGTAAAGTTGTTGGCATTAGGAAGGGCATCGAGCCATAGAACCTGGGTAGCTCTTCAGCTGACCAGCTCCTGTCAAGCAGTCCAACTCTTGCCAGCATTGAAAATGGATGTTAAATGACGATATATATATGGATCAAAACGGTTTGATTCAAATTTGTTGGTACTCTGAGTTTCAAGCATGATGCTAGTCTTCAACCATTTTGAATTTGAATGAAAGAAGTTGATTGTTATTACCGTATGTTTGGCTGCGATTGGTCGAGGAAGGCCACAGTGTCGTGGTTCGGTGTTCGTATATCGGTATGTCAGCGACAAGTTAGTTGGAAAATACCACTTGTATATATTGGTCAGATCAGTCTCTTGCTACTCTGAATTTCACCTGTGTTTACAGAGGATGTTCAGGCAAGTTGTGACAACTTGTGTACCTACAGGTGAAACTCAAGAGTAGCCACAAACTGACTCAACTGGAATAAAAAATTATTAGTCTGTGGTATGGTATTGAGTACACTTTTGTCCAACAGTTAATACTAAATACATGCACATACAGACAAGCACCTTGGGCAAGTATCTTCTACTAGAGCCAACCAAATCCTTGTTAGATTAGGTAGATGGAAACTGAAAAAGTCTATCATGTATATACTAGGGGTGCTGAAAAGTTCCTGGTTCTTGTGTAAAACAAAATACAAGAGGGTCAGTTAATTATTTTATTCAACATATTCCCCTCTCAGGTTTACACATTTATTACAGCAGTCCTTCAGCTTTTCTAAGCTCTATAAAAGTCAGATGGTTAGGCCTCCAACCAGGCTTTTTGGGATACACTTAAAGCTAGGAACTTTTCCACACTTCTTCATATATATCTATTTATACATGTTTTTATTGTCTCCTTGCTGTGACATCATGTGATGGTTATAAGCAAGTGGTATCCTTTGTTTCCAATCTTCTCTGAAAACATGTCTAGATAGTGAAATATTACCTTATTTGGAAATGAGTGAAGGTTGACAACAGGAATAGTATCCAGCCATACAAAATCTGTTTGATCCATGCAAGCAGAGAAAAGTGGATGTTTCATATACATTACATTGTTCTTTATTACCTCCTCCTTGAACCACTAAATCTCCTCTTCCCCTCCAAATGGATATTCACAAATGACCTGCATCCACTTAAATCCCCATTTCTATCATACTCATATAACACCCTAGTTTAATTACTTGGCATTAGGAAATAAGATTTTTAACTGAAATTTTGTTTTAGGTTGAGGAAGAACCTGAAGAACAAGAGGAACAAGTAGAACAGGAAGAAAAGGTTGATGCTGATGCAAGTGAAACAGATGAAAAGGAAGAAAAAGTAAGTAAACTCTGTAAATATACTTTTCATAACAAAACTGATTGCCAGTTTTTTCTTCCAGGTCATTTAATTTGTCTGGATTCCTTTTGTATTCTTATGGTTAACAGTGGTGATTATATATAATTGAACAGCTGTGTATTGTATTGCAACTGATGGAACAATCAACTGAACTGCTATTGAATTAGCATGGGAAGTGGTTGGGTATTCCACAAGCATGTACCCTTCACATAATTCTCAAGTAGAAAAAATCAGTATGACACAATATGACGAGACTGATCTTTTGAAATGCAGGCACAGCCTCTCCAACAGGCTTTTCATCTATCTAATTTCACTTGCAAGGCTTAGGACAGCCCAAAGCTATAGTGAAGTTCAAGACACTGCACAGTAGGCTCTCTCATGGACCTCATGTTTGCTAAATGAACTTATTAACCACTTAGCCATGTTTTTGTCCAGTTATATATATATATGTATGTATGTATTCATGCACACAATTATGATATAAAGGTTTACTTTTATTGCAACGGTTACTGGAATAAATGAAATTTTAACTCATTTCAATATAGAAATCCCCTTACTGATCAGTTGCAGCTCCATCTTTTTGAATGTTGAGCAATGTTTACTGTATTTATGAAAATTGACCTTGCATCCCAATATTTATGGGGGCAAATAGTGACTTGTAAATTTGTGTAGTTATGAGGAACAGGCACTTTTTAGCTGAAAGAACCTAATACAATTAAGTAGTTCACAAATATATATGTTACAATATAGAGAACAGAAACTGTATATAATTTAGTTTTCTCCTGATCTCTAGAACATTGGATTTTGTTAATTACATTCCCCCATTCCAGTGGCACGTAAAAAGCACCATTCAAGCATGGTCAATGACCTCGTGCTGGTGGCATGTAAAAAGCACCCACTACACTCTTGGAGTGGTTGGCATTAAGAAGGGCATCGAATTGTAGAAACTTTGCTAGATCAGATTGGAGCCTGGTGCAGCCTTCTGGCTTGCCAGCCCTCAGTCAAACCGTCCAACTCATGCCAGCATGGAAAGTGGACGTTAAACAATGATGATGATGATTCCTAATTAATAATTTTTACACAAAAGTAAGTTTTGTGGTTATATCATAAATTTGCATTGATTTTAGTGATTGACCAAATTAGTTTTTACATTGTCACTCAAACGTATAGATTGTATCTTAAATTTTAGCAGTTTATTTTTTAAAATAAGCAATATTGAATTGATTGTCTACCAAATACAAAGACAGTTCAACTTAGATATTTCTGAAATTTAAGTTAGTTTCCTTATATGCGGCTCCAATCTGTATATTCTGCAGTCAAACTCAGTAATCAATTTCTTTTACATGTCTCCCTCCCTTGGGTTAGTTGAATTCCCTCTCATTTTTATTGCATTTAAAAATTTTATTCACATTTTGCAAAACACAAATGTAGATGCTAATAAATGATAAAAGTACTTTCTCTAAATTAAGATCCAGATTGTCATTTTTTTCCCAATTCAAAGATAATTGTTACCATGCTTTCCTTGACTAGATTGTTTGCTTGACAATACCATAGCATGCTCAACTTTACAAATTATTTGCATGATGTAATTTGCATGAATTCTGTGACAATAGTATAAATTTTTAATCTTCCAGTTATTGTGTTGCTGCTTTTGCCTTTGTGTGTGTGCTCTTCACCTTTCAAAATTGAAGGGCAAAATTGTTGTTCCTCTTGTTTATAATTGTCTACAGCATTTAAGCGTTAATACCACTGAAGGAATTTTGTTCCTGCTCTTGTATATAACCCTTTTGTTACCAACCTACCCAATACCACCTGTTTTTTTTTTCATATATTAAAATATCGACAAATATTGCTATAGTCACAATAGGATTTCACTAAACAAACATGCTGTACACACCAACATTTTCAGCATAAGTAACTTGTTAGGGTATGTTATTACTTTTCTTTTTATCTTTATGCTCTGCCCCAACCCCATTACTATATAAAACCTCAGATTTAGTAATAATACCTCTGAATTTAAAATGATTTTGAAATGCAGTAAATATTTAAAAATTAGTCATTGAACCAAATGTTTCAATTCCTGAATGTGTAAATAACTTCTAGAAAGAGAATGGAGAGACAGAAAATGTAAATATTTAGCTTCCAAAATTTTTAGAAACTGAACCCAGTCAGTTATCCTCATGGCTGGAAACCTATTGACTGTTTATTCAATTTAAGTGTTCCATATAATGGCAATGACTGATTATGATGTAAAATGGAAGCATAGGAAACGAGACAAATTGAATTAACGTATGGCATATTTGCAATAAATGTGGGGCATTTAGTAAGCTATTTTGGCTTATTGATATTTAAATAAAATTTACATAGCTATATTTGAAATTTAACCATATTTGTAATCAGTAATTTTAAGACAAATTTCATAATTGGCTTAGGGAAGAATCTTTTGTGTTCAAAACAATTTTATATGCTTCACAAAGTGAG
Organism: Octopus bimaculoides; assembly: GCF_001194135.2. NCBI lineage: Eukaryota > Metazoa > Mollusca > Cephalopoda > Octopoda > Octopodidae > Octopus > Octopus bimaculoides. The sequence continues at coordinate 54,518,177 of NC_068981.1, read as the reverse complement.
GCTAAATTTGTGATTGATATAATTAAAACACATGAGGCAGGGAAATATGGTAACAAAAGGGTTAACCTTATAGATAGAGCATCAGTAGACTTCTGAAGTTATAGAAATACTCTAAGTAGCCTGTAGACAACTTGACTAATAGCTGTTTGATTATATAATATATACATATTAAGCATGGTGTGTTTTGACACTTCCACTAACCCTTTTGTTAGGCTTTCCTAGTGTGCACACACAAACCTGGCAGAGAGGCACACAGTACTGGTTGGCAGGGGATTCTGTGTTTATAACGTTATATTACTTTTCATTTATCAGGTATCCCATCATTCAGATGAATTATAACCTCATTGAAGAGGAATTATTCTGTTCACACTAACAAAGTTGGCAGCTGTTGTTCCTGACAAGTGTGAAATTTCCTATTACCACCAAGTACCACCTATCAACTACCTTGGAGAATTCACTAATACTTCATCAAATCAAATATTGCTGTCAAATATCATTTCATTTTTTGAGAGGACTTTTCTCCGTTTGTTTCTGTATTTTTTTCATGTGAAACTGTTATGCCTGAAGTGAATTGAAAGTGTACACATCATTCTTTGTGAATAAATCTTTCTACTTATTCTTTCTCTTTTTCTGCCCTCTTAAAATTATCAAGTGGTTTCTTTATAACAATGATAAAATAGTTTTGCATCTGTATCCATTTTCATTCAACCTTTGAGGTAACTATTTATAGAAGCCAATTACTGACAAGAAAGTGGAACATTTTTTTTTTTCCTCTGTTGTCAAAGGAATTAATTTTTGGTTAATATGTATTTAAAATTTGTTTTTTAATATTTGAATACAAATAAATTGGATAAAACTAATTATAATCTTAGTTCCTACTTAGTATTTTTTTCACATAACTGAAAGATGTTCAACTTAAATTTTAATTTGTTTGAATTCTCTTCCTATTGAAAATTTTGATGCAATATATTTATCTGGTTATAATTTTCAAGTTGTAAAATGGGTTTTATAGTTCAGATGGTATTCTTTTATTAATGATGGTGAGGATTTTAATTAGTTACATAAAGTAGGTAAAAGCTTAATTCCTTCATTTTCTTCCTTGTAATCACACATCACTCTCCTCCAGTAATTTTCCTGCTAAAACTCCTACCTGGTTATAATTGCAGTGTAAATATTAATTTTATATTTTAATCCTGTTCTGTTACAATAATTATTTATTGTCCTGTTTTAAATGTGCCAACTAATGTGTGCCCTTCAATGCATGTTTGCTTTTATTATTATACTTATCAAGTGCTTACAGAAGTATGCAGATTGTTTTCATTCAACCATTAAAGCACAGAATACCATTTACTTTTCCATGATTATCAATTGAAACCAATATATTGTCAAATGGGTTTTCCCTTAAAAATGCACACACACACACACACACAAATTAAGACCTGATCGTATCTAAAAACTTAAGATTTGCATTTAATAATCTTTTTTATGGTTTTTCTTTTCTTTTTTTACCAAGTTAGACACTAAAATCTTGCTTAAGACTTTTTAGAGCTAAGAAAACAATTTTCTTTGGACCGTCAATGTAAATCAATTTTATTGGGAATTTTGGTAAAGGCATTAGTCTTTTATGGGAAGAGATTAAGAAGAACCATACCAAGCATAAACTGTCCAGCTAGTAATCAAAAGTTCAAACAAGTCTTTGAGAGCTTTATAGTGCAAGTAGAAGGTTTATTAGTGTAACTGAAACGCTTTCTTTGGCTCTAACCATGGACAGAATGTAAATAATTGTTTTATTGTACTGGGGTATATATGATACATTTACCAAATTGTAATTTCAGATTTGTGACATTATTTGACTCCTATATGATGAGGAGACAACTTACATTAATACATAATTATGGATCGTGTGTGTGTGTTGTCTATCCACTCAGACTGGAAGGAAAGGGGGAGCAACAAGCATTGCAAAGTTGAGAAGCTAGGTTATCATGTATGCTTACAAGAATAGTGGATTTGACATGGTCTGTGTTGTAAGCATCAGAGCTTTTGATGGAGTGTCAGACTGTGCCATAGAAAGTCAAGACGTCATTGGAGAAATGAATTCGGAATGAGAGGCATACTCGCCCTTACCATTACTGAAAAAGAAGCATGAAGGTACTATTTGTGAGTGGCTAAATGAGAAAACATGAGAGCAAGAGATGTCGGTCAAAGTTAAATTACCTGACCAGCCATCCAAATTGACAATAGAATATTATATAAAGTGATGAGGTAAGGATATGAAAACAGATTGGTCTATTGGTAATAATTACTGAGATGCTTAAAATACATTATTGAAGCAGTTTAGTTGCTTGCATTTAACCAGATAGTATAGGAAAATGCTGTACCTAATATAACCAGTATAACAATACCAAAATAAACTGCCACAAGGGCGAAGGAGATGCATCAAATTGCTTGACTAGTTATGAAGGCTACTGAGACAACTGCAGTAAATAGTTAATAGTATGCATGTATACCTAGCATTTTATGTATATAGAGAAGGCTTTGACAATGTCCCATGCTCTGTAATCTGATGTCACTAAAGAAATTAATGGTTTCTGAGGTCATACAAGCCATGTACAAAGATAGTCACCAATAACTTCAGTGACATTAAACATGCCAGTAAAGTTAATGAAGTAGAGTTTGTCTTCGACCCTTTCCCGTTAAGGCCATAACACAGATTGACTGTCTGTGAGAACTATATGCTGATGGCCTAATTTGTAGAACCAAGTCAGTAGATTTAAACAAATTCCAGACCTGAAAGCAAAATCTAAAACAGAAACCTCATTAAAACCTAAGTCTTTGCTAAAGTTACTGCACTGGAAACAAAAGATCCTGCTACCATCTCATAATGGGGGTGCTTGACATGCAGAAGACATTCATAGAAATACTATATTTTAACTAGTGTAAACTATGCATGCTGAAAGGTGTGGGATCATAGGCTTCATATGTGGTAAGTGCACAGGAGCAGTTTGTATATACTCCTTAAAATGCCTGGAATGTTCCCTAATAGTTGAGTTTCTTATTACCTAGGTGACATAATTAGCAGTATGGAAAGGTTTTGACTATAGTTGTGAGAGTAAAAGGTTGGAGAGCTGTTGGCTCTTCTTCTCTTTCAGTGAAGGTAAATTGTATGACACTTGTGCATGAACTACAAATGCTGCATAGTATTGAAACATAGACCTTGAATATACAGAATTTGCAAAGACTAGAAAGAAATGAAGTGTGCAAGAACAATGAATTATAAATTAGCTGAGAATAATTGGAAGGGATTTGGATGCAGTGTGTATGAGAGTATGCTGATATAGACGTGATTATTTTGAGGATGGTAGCTGCATAAGCAAAGGCTGGATGCTCAAAAGTAAATGGATCACAGTAGTGGGAGAGCAAGAAAGACAAAGGATGAAGTGGTGAAAATTCATCTGAAGTTGTTGCAAAGGACTGTCGATAAGCATTGCTGGAGAAGACACAACTACCCATGCATGTTAAAATGGGTTTTTTGCCCATTTATTGCCTCTCCTACTTATTTAATATTCTCTTATCTCTGCCATCCCCTCGACGATACACTATCATATCACCTCTATAATGAGAAAACAGACCTGACCATATTCACTCTCCCTTTACCACCATCTATATTTTTCTGTACTCTTCTCTCCTATTATAACAAAAGATAGTAATGAATCATTTGGTATCTGATACACCCCTCTGTTTACAACTCTTTACTTCTAATTGATACTCCCTCCTTTTTAGATCACTTACTGACATTCCTTATTCTCTTACCAACTAAGATTACACTTTAGTGCTGCTTGCCATTACTTCCTGCTTCCCCACCACCCCTTCTGGTCTGACATACTACTATCTATTCATCACTTAATAGACTGATGTGGCTGCTTTTGTGCCTCTATGTCTGAGTAATGAAGGATTGCATCATATCTGTCAGTATCTGATGACTTGCCCCTGTTTTCTTTCTCTTCTACTGGTGTGCATGTAACTGCCATTAGTACCACTTTCCCTATCCTGCTAGCTAACCATCAGTCCCTCAGGTCACTCCTTTGTTTACATTCATCACTCTTTTACCATTGCCATCTTGATTATTCATCACTCATTCTCTACAACTAACCTTACCCTCTTATATTGTTGCCTCCACTCCCTTTCCCTTATGTCACTCATTCCCAACCATAACATTTTTGTTTTTGGTACTCACCTCTTTTACAATATACACCCATTCTCACTACCATTGTTTTATTACTCATTTTTGCATTACTCCTCTCTCTCTCTTCCAATAACTGTCCCCCCCCCCCCATCATACTCTTTTTTTTCCGTCCCCACTCCATTGGTCACTGGTCCAAACAAATTGAGACAATGTAGGATTGTATCATTTTATATCAGTTTTCTATGCTGGTATTACAAAGATGACCCATCACAGTCTGTCCTTTTTAAAGTCACTGCCCTCATAGACTGCATATATATTGGATGATTTTTGTATTATCACCCACTTTAAAGAGTATACTGGGTGCATTTTCTTATAGCCCCAGCTCTAGATTGTCAAATTCTTGGCTAACTAAAGGGATCTCACAACCCAATTTTTTCTCCCTTCACTTACCAATAACCCTAGATGGTGGAAAAAAAGCATTTTGTCATGGTAGCACTGGAAGGTTTGCCTTGTACAGTCTATATACGCTAATGTGTACATTCAAACAAGGCAATGTGAGTGAGAAAGTGACTTGAATAGGTGATTGAAAGGAGCTAAAGTATGATGGTCGAGACAGTGGGGTAGTGATGGAAAATAATAGAAGCCCAAGAGAGTAGAACTTGTTTTATAGAAAGGTGAAATTAACATGTATTGTATATAATACATTTCTTATACATAGGCTCAACAAAGATGGTGGTAAGAGGTTTGAATGTGGGTAGGTTCTGTACTGTCTGTCATTATATAAGCAGCACATACATACACCCTTGTCTACATCTGCTGCTCCCATCGCATCTTTGACTTTCATCTACATGTTAATAATCTTCCATCAATCATCTTTATCCCAACTTTGTTATTTATATGACAGAAAGTACAGGACCTACCTACTCTCAACTTCCTACCACCATACACACACACACATAGATTGTAGCTTCCATCAGTACCCTCATTTTAACATACATTTTGACATGCTTGTGTGTGTGGTCAGGTCTTGTCCATTATCATGTATTGCCAATCATCACAGTCTCTTGTCATATCTTCTGAGATGCAATATGTTCAGATCAATTTTTACCACTTCATCCCAAGTCTTCCTTGCATAGTTTCTTCTCACTTTGTGTACTTGGCACTTATGCAGCAGTCATTTGCTATGTTCAACAAATAATTATACCAGCGCAGCCTTCTCTCTTGCACATTACATCTGATTCTACTTAATTTTTCTCTCAGCTCATTTGTACTCTAACATTCATGCACACTGACACAGACCAAACTTCCTTCATTTCCAACTAGCTCTCTCAAATCTTCTGCATTCATGGCTCGTATCTCACTACCATATAGTATCATGGTTCAAACACAAGCATTTCATTTGTTCTTCATTTTGAGGAAGAAGACCTATTACCAGCAGAGGTGATAGCTACCTAAACTTTTTTCCAAGTTGTTCTTACCCTGTCCACTATACTTTCAGAACAACCACCTCTATCCTATGTAACAAAAGCTATCAACTACTTCTAGGGAGCCTTCTGGGTATTTGAGAAAATTTATTTTCCTTCTGCTCTTATGTTTATTGCTCCTGTTTACCTGCTACATACAAATCTACCTTCTCTGTTAGTCCACCTGTGATTCCACTCACTACATCTCTTGTGCATCCGTAGCTTATACTGAGCACAACATATGGAATTCCTACTTACTCTTTTTCTACACATCAAGTAAGGCCATTTCCCTGACAGTATCAGGGTAGTGTCTTCATTCCTACTTACTGACACTTTAGTCTTTGCTAAGTTTACTTTTAGGCCTCTTAATTCTAAGTTTTGTTTCTATGTCCAGAATTTCTTCTCTAAGTCTACTATAATTTCAACCATGCTGTAGCATATGGAATTTGGCCTGTAAGACTGAAATGAACAGATGGGATTTGAGTCATTCATCCCTACCCTATTTAGTTTTCTACGTGACCACCAAAGTAAAGAGTGTGACACCATGTGAAAGGCCTTCTGCAAGTTAGCTTGTAGCAGGAGAAGGCCTTCATAATGTCAGTTATAAATGGTTGCTGCAACTTCTTGTGCATAGTCCTCAGTCAAATCGTCCAACCCATGCTAGCATGGAAAGTGGACGTTAAACGATGATGATGATGATGATTAGAACTCATTATAAAGATGGTGAGCTGAGAATTGTAAGAATACTGGGCAAAATGCTTGGCAACATTTCTTCCATCTTTACATTCTGAGTTCAAATTCTGCTGAGGTCAAGTTTGCTTACCATCCCTTTCAGGGTCCACAAAGTAAGTACTGATTGACTACTGGGGTCAATGTAAATCAACTTACTCCCACTCCTGAATTGTTGGCCTTGTGCCAAAATTTGAAACCAATATCTCTGATTCAATATTTTGAATACCAGACACCATATATTCTTTTCTTGTCTTTTTTTATTTTTATCATTCTTTCAAATTTTGTCTGACCACATCTTGAATAAACTAAGTTCTTAAAAAGAAATGGAAGAATACAAAACATGGGTGTAGTAAAGTTTCGTTTTTATATTTTGAAGCAATTTCAAATACTAAAAATGTGCATAATAGCCACTGTGACTGTTATCATCAAAATGAAATATGTAATCTGTATATTCATTTTGAAAACTCCTCCCAAGATTGAAAGTTAACTGAAATAATAAAAAAAAAAATGTTATATATCTTCATGTAATTAAAAAAATATATAAAAATCTAACCAAAGGTCTGGTATGACATTTTTTTTATATTAGCAGGTATAATTTTTGTTCTGAAGTTAAATATATTCAGTGTCTCAGTACTTATTGGGTCAACCATGGCTTAATCAATATTGCAAAGCTACATACTGAACCCTCTCAAACCCTATGACAGCTAACTCTTCAAAGCTTTAGATTATCCCTGACAACAAATGTCCTTCATCCCTAATTCAGATGAACAGGTGGCAGATACCATCTTTTTATCACTCAACCTCCAAATCTACCTAGTACAGATAAAGCACACTACTAATTTTTGAAAAACTCCAAGCTGGTAGCTTTCATGCACTACAGTAACTCTTATAAGTTCTTGTAAATCTCAACAAGTCCTGTGGGGTCTCTTGCCAAGAGGATCTCTGAAAGCTTTGCAGAATCCTCATACCCACTGTGTTCAGTTAAGCAGGCTGTAAATGCTGTGCTCTCACAGAGAGAGACTCCACATTTGCAAACTTTTTAACTCCAGTGCCTACACTCATTTTTCTACTACATTTCACTAATTTTATCACAACTACACACACACATATGTACTCATGTAACAACCAGACTATCAGATATACATCACTGTACACAATGTGCTTTGCATCATTTTAGCCTTTTGATCAGGACATCATCCAAAGGCTAAAATGATGCAAAGCACATTGTGTACAGGGATGTATATCTGATAGTCTGGTTATGACAGCATAAAAACACATGTCACCCTGTCTGGGAAATCAAACCCATGACCTAGCAAATGTGAGTGCAACACACTAACCACTAGACCTTATGCCTTTACACACACACACACATATATATATATACAAATAATA
>NC_068981.1:54504924-54510397 GCF_001194135.2 Octopus bimaculoides | reverse complement strand
ACACACTAACCACTAGACCTTATGCCTTTACACACACACACACATATATATATATACAAATAATAAATGAGTATATGCATATATACATACATGTATGTACATACCTACATCTACCTGTATATATAGATGCATATCTGGGTACAGGATGTTGCAAACAAAATGTAGACAAAAAAATAATAAACAGAGTACAGAAAACACATAGAGAATATTTTCTTCATCAGCTGCCACCATTCTAACACTGGCGTTTCGAAGAGTTAGGGCAGGACGCATCATTACAATGGCTCCTCCCACGGACCACAAATTTAATTTGTACCATGGAGGAATGTAGTGACAGACAGAAAACAAGACAGGAAAACGGCCAGACGTGAAAGAATGTGTATATTGAACGCTGTGAAGCAACGAACTGGAAGGAAGCGAGACGAAGTATGTTCATATGCGTGCTTGGCGACAGCCAAGGAAGAAAGGAAGTAGGGCTGGACACATGTGACCAGCAAGGGATAAGAAGAAAGAGTGGTAGAGGGAGAAAAAAAGGGGAGCAACGAAAGACAGGGAGGAAGAGAGAGATATAGTAGTAACAGAAGGAAGAACGGGGGGGGAAAAAGATACAAAGATAGATAGTCGCGTCAGAAAATATAAAGTTCAAAACTTACTTGCAGGGAAGACACGTGTGTTGGATCATGTCATACAAATAATAAATATATATATATATATATAACTCTGCCAAATTAGACTGGAGCCTGGTGTTGCCATCCGGTTTCACCAGTCCTCAGTCAAATCGTCCAACCCATGCTAGCATGGAAAGCGGACGTTAAACGATGATGATGATGATGATGATATATAATTATCTAAAGGTCACAATACATGTATTAAAATGCTACTAATAGTTTCATGTGTTTCGAGAACTCAAACATGTTCTTCAGGTGCAAACCACATATAACAAAGTAAAAAAAAGTTGAATAAATAGAAGAAACACAATGAAGCCGAGAAGGCAGCATATAGAAAACCCAGACAGTAAACAAAAGAAAACGAAACTAAAGTGTCAAGAGGTAAAAAGTGTTATCCTCCTTAGGTTTTAAATGATAAGGCTGGAAAGATATCAAGTTAGTCAGGAATAGGTGGAATTTTCCAATTCATCAGAATATATTTATGCATGTAGCTACTGAAAATTTCTGACATGGAGTTCAATAGAGAGTTAGGGAATAGTGGTTGCATGCATATGTATAAATATATTCTGAAGAATTGGAAAATTCCACCTTTTCCTGACTGACTTGCCTTATCATTTAAGGCCTAAGGAGGATAGCCCTTTTTACCTTTTTGATGCTTTAGTTTCATCTTTCTTTGTTTACTGTCTGCATTTTCTATATGCTGCCTTCTCAGCATCATCATGTTTCTTCAATTTCTTCAATTTTTTAGTTCATTATGATATGTGGTTTGCTCCTGAAAATATGTTTGAGTTCTCTCAATATATGAAACTATTAGTAGCACTTTAATACATGTATTGTGACCATTAAATAATGATATTTATTTCTCACCAGATGGAGTACTTTTTTTGTTGAATTTTCTATCACGGATCAGTACATTATATATATATGTGTGTTTGTGTGTGCTATGTAACAGAACACCAACTCTCACTTGAAACTAACATGTCCAAGACCTGAATGTGCTCTAGAGCTATCTCTTCTCATCAAACTTCAATCTTTCATTTTCTATAAAGATATCTTCCCGTCTTTAGAAACCTGGCAAAATGTCCCAATCTCAAGAAAGGCAACTTCTCTAACCTTGCCAACTACTGAACTATTGCTCTATTTTATCCATTACTTTTCATTTTCAGGAGGCGTTCTTCAAAAATAAATTTCTCCAGTACTTTGAGTCTCTTTCTTTTCTTGATAACTATTTGTATAGTTTCTGTAAAGCAAGATGTACATGCAATTTACTTTCCTCTGTACGTCATTAATTGTCCCATACCTTTTAAGTAATGTCACTGCACATGGCTTAAGCAAAACCTTTGACTGTGTCTAGTACAAGAATTTCTTGATTTAATTTCTTGCATATGGGCTTCATCTTAGATTTGAAGTTTGCTGTCAATATTACTATATACAGTAACTGAGTTTTCTAACCCAATCTATCAATTTTGATGTAACTAAAGGCTTGATTATCCACAGACACACACAGCAGCCACTTTTTCTCTTGTATATTTGATAGCATCTTTACTATTACTTGCAATAATGCTCACTTCTACAAAGAGGCTACTACTTTTCACTCTTCAACTTTTCACAATAGGTTAATGGCAATCCAGTAAACAATTTTGTACCTCACACTCTTTTGTCGTTGACAACATACATTTATAACCCTCAAAGTCATTATAAGTGCTTGATCTTGTAATTACTGACTTTCTTATTGAACCTACATACATAACTCAACTAAAGCTTAATGCTGAGGACCACTCCTTCCCTTTACAGCTAAAAAATGCTTCAGCTGACTCCCCACAAAGCTGAAGTATAACCCTTCATACTTGCTTCATCTGCCAAGAAAGCCCCCCCCCCCACACCTATAAGGAATCTAGACAACTTCTACAAACTATGTTCTGGCTCTATGAAAAAGACCTTCAAGAGAAATAATTAGTCAGATATGATTATTGTACAGTAGGAACATATTGTCAGAAAACAAGGATTTATAGTTTGTTAATTTCTGAGATTGCCTCAAAAGCAATGATTAAGGAGAAAGAACTGAGAACAGAATCCTTATGAAAGAGCCATCAATACCCTGAATTCTTCACTGTACACTGCTACTGATTCATTTATCCATGCTTATCCTTCTCATTGTTTATCACACAAGTCTTCCTTACATATATTAATACAATTTTTTAATGCTAAACTAAGAGTTTCACTCATACTTATTAGATGAGATACATGTGTAATTCAACATTCCAATAAAAACCCATAGGCAGCTTTAACCTGCTAGAAATAGCAGCCAAATCTAAGTCAAACTGCAACTTGATGTCTTAAAATTAACTTTTATTGAACAAAGTTGTCCAAAATACATTATGTCTAAAAATAAGAAGAGATATGCCAAGCAAAATACCTTTAACCACAGGTCTCTTCCTAGTGTTATCAACAAATTAAATACTGTGAACCTCAAAATAAATATGCAAGGAAGAAAAACTATATTATTCAATAACTAATTTTCTTGTGTTTAGCAAGTATGGGAGATAATTCTGGCCATATTTCAGTCTTATTCAGAAGTCTGCAAAGTATTGCTTTCACCATACTCGCTGAAGTTGTAATGAAAAGTTGGCATTGGAAAATTCAGAGATGCCATTCACAGAAAAAACAAAGTTGATGTCAGCATACTTTAAAATTCTCTCTGACAATTATTTTTTTTCTACCATTTTCATAGCAACCTCTCTAATTTTTCTTGTCTCCATTCCAGTATAAGAACATAAAATGATGCAACAAAATACTGAAATGCGTTGTTCTGATACTTTATGAATTCTACCATCTACCTTCTTGCACCTTTAACAATAATGATTTTTATACAAACATAAGACCACAAATTTGAGGTGAGGGAACAGTTGATTAGATTAAGTACTTGACAGTTACTTATTTTATCTTATTGAATGAGAAGCAAAGCTAACTTTCAAGTGATTGAAATTTGGAAGAAAGTTAATCCATCAATCTACCTTTTCTGCCACTCAACACTCTATTAATAACATTTTTTTTTTCAACACATAAATACTGAACAGTATATATAAAGGATAAAATCCTTTTAAGAACAGAAAAATTTGCCAGCATATCTTTCTACTTGTTCTACAATACATTTCAACGCTTCAAAAACAAACTTAATATTTTAACGTAATAACAATAATTACTTTTTTTAGATTTGCCAACAGAACTTATTCATGAATGTATGTTACAGATAGACGATGTACATACAAAGTTACACACACACACACACACACACACACACACACACACACACACATATATATAATTACACAATACACACATATATTTATATATAGTTAGATATAGTCAACAGATGAGATCCAGAGATTCTCAATAAAGAAAATACTTAATGGCGCTCAAATGATTCGAAATTGAACTCTGATGCCCAATTTCAAGGAGTAAAGAGTGGCGATAAGAGGAATCAAGGTGAGCAGATATAGAAGTAATTATGCAGATAAACAAATTAAATATAACAGCTTGGGTTATATATAGATATATATATATACATGCAAACAGAAAGAAAGCAAAGATTGATAACTTTCAGACGATGAATATTTAAGTATAAATATATAGATATTTATATTAATAGATCAAATTCACACAGTACAAACAACAGAGAAAATTAAAGGGGAAGAGGCAAAGTGTTATAAGTCAACAGCTGTTTCTGGGGGCTCAGAGAGCCATCATAATGTTGGTAGATGTAGTTCAACCCAATATACAGGCTGTAATGGAAGCGAAAAAGTATTGGATAAATCAAGCCTCCGTCCCCAGGTAGAAAAAAATCATGATGCAGAGAATTTTAGAGGTGGAATATAAGATCTAAAATGTAAGATTTTTTTCTACCCTGATGACGGAGGCTCAATTTATCCAATGTTTATTTGCTTCCATTATAGCCTGCATATTATGGTGAACTACATCTACCAACATGATAGAACTCTGAGCCCACAAAACAGCTGCTGGACTTAAAACACCTTACCTCTTTTTCTATAATTTTCTCTATCATTTGTACTCTGTGTAAGTTTGATTTATTAATATAAATATCTATACACTTAAACTTCATCGCCTGAAAATCTTCAGTCTTTGCTTTCTTTCTTTTTGCATGTATAAATATTCTTTTATTCTTTCATTCGTTTCAGTCATTTGACTGTGCCCATGTTGGAACACTGCCTTTAGTCAAACAAATCAACCCCAGGACTTATTCTTTGTAAGCCTAGTACTTATTCTATCAGTCTCCTATGCTGAGCCGCTAAGTTACAAAGACGTAAACACACCAACATCAGTTGTCAAGTAGCGGTGGGGGAACAAACACAAACACGAACATATATATATATATACAATGGGCTTCTTTCAGTTTCCGTCTACCAAATCCATTTACAAGGCTTTGGCCAGCCTGTGGCTATAGTAGAAGACACTTGCCCAAGGTGCGACACAGTGGGACTAAACCCAGAACCATGTGGTTGGGAAGCAAGTTTCTTACCACACAGCCACACCTGCACATATATATACATTTTGTATATCTAACCTAAGCTGTTATATTTAATTTATTTATTCACATAATTGCCTTTATATAGTTAGATAAAGATATTTAAAAGTAGAGTGGGATAAAAGATGTGCAAGACACTAAATTTTCTAAATGGTACAAATAAAATAAGTATATGTATATATATATATATCATCATCATCTTCATTGTTTACTGTCTGTTTTCCATGCTGGCATGGGTTGGATGGTTTGACAAGAGTTGGCCAGT
>NC_068981.1:54503184-54504814 GCF_001194135.2 Octopus bimaculoides | reverse complement strand
TGTCTGTTTTCCATGCTGGCATGGGTTGGATGGTTTGACAAGAGTTGGCCAGTCAGTGAGCTATCCAGACCCCAGTTAACTGTTTTGGTATGGTTTCTATGGCTGGATGCCCTTCCTAATGCCAACCACTTTACAGAATGTGCTGGGTGCTTTTTACATGCTACTGGCACAGGTGCATCTACATGGCATCAGCATGAATGCATTTATGCAGCACCAGCACTCATGCATTTTACATGGCACTGGAATTGGCCCTGTAAAAATGCATGGGTGCATTTTATGTGACACCAGCATTTGCAAAGGACATGCCTGTATGTATGGATGACTACAAATTTACTTAGCTTGATGTGTCTCCTTGAGTACAGCAAATCACCACAACTCCCAGTCTTATGTCATTTCCTCAGAGAGGCCTAGCATCTAAAGATCATTTTTCACTACTTCATCCTACATCTTCCTGGGTATATCCCTTCCACAGATTCCCTCCACAATTAGAGATCAGCACTTCTTTAAGTAGCTGTCCGCATCCATATGCATCACATCACCAAACCAGCACAATCTTCTCTCTTGCACACATCTGATGCCATTTTTTTCTTAAATCATTTACACTCTTTCATGCATGCACACTGACATTACCCATCTCCAGTGGAGCATACTAGCTTCATTTCTTTCAAGCCTTCGCAAGTTTTCTGTAGTTGGAGCTCATGTTTCACTGCCATGCAACATAGGTGTATCTACACAGGCATCATACAATCTGCCTTGATATTTAATAGACATATGTATATATATATACATACATACATACATACATACATACATACATAGTGGAGCGCTAAGAGAATCATCCGAGCATGATCGTTGCCAGGGCACCTGACTGGCTCACGTGCTGGGAGCAAGTAAAAAGCATCATTCGATTGTGATCATTACCAGCGTCACCTTACTGGTACTTGTGCCAGTGAAATGTGAAAGACAACATTCAAGTGAGGTCAGTGCCAGTGCCACAGGACTGGCTCCTGTGCAAGTGGCACATGAAAAACATTTGTGCATGGCCATTGCCAGTACTGCCTATCTGGTCATCGTGCTGCTGGCATGTAAAAGCACCTAATACAATCTCATAGTGGTTGGCATTAGGAAGGGCATCCGGCTGCAGAAATTCTGCCAGATCAGATTGGAGCCTAGTGCACCCATCTGGCTTGCCAGTCCTCAGTCAAACTGTCTAACCCGTGCCAGCATGAAAAGTGGACGTTAAACAATGATGATGATGATGATAATGATGATATATATATATATATATATATATATACAGTATATATATAAATGTGTGTATGTATATATATATATATATTGATGTACATACAAAAATAAGAGGAATGACCAGCAAATGTGGATTCCTAAATGCTAGAAATAGATGCTGAATCATCTAACCACGAAAAAAATGTTCTCAGTAGAAAATTTAGCGACACAACAGACTGTAAACGAGCAAGACAAATGAAAAAAATACTAAATTAAAAAACGTTTTTTAATTTAGTATTTTTTTCATTTGTCTTGCTCGTTTACAGTCTGTTGTGTCGCTAAATTTTCTACTGAGAACATTTTATTCGTGGTTAGATGATTCGGCATCTATTTCTAGCATTTA
>NC_068981.1:54501086-54502916 GCF_001194135.2 Octopus bimaculoides | reverse complement strand
ATATATATATATATATATATACAGTATATATATAAATGTGTGTATGTATATATATATATATATAGATAGATATAGATATGTATAGATATAAAGATATATATAGATGTTTATATATATATATATCATCATCATCATCATCTTCATTGTTTACTGTCCATTTTCCATGCTGGCATGGGTTGGATGGTTTGACAGGAGTTGGCCAGTCAGTGAGCTATCCAGACTCCAGTTGACTGTTTTGGTATGGCTTCTACGGCTGGATGCCCTTCCTAATGCCAACCACTTTACAGAATATGCCGGGTGCTTTTTACATGCTACTGGCACAGGTGCATCTACATGGCATCAGCATGAATGCATTTATGCAGCACCAGCACTCATGCATTTTACATGGCACTGGAATTTCAAAGCTGATGCCAACATCATTTGGGCAATGCTGTTGGAATATTTTCCACATCATACAAATGATATAGCACTCATGGCCGCATTGGAGGGAATAAAGTTTGAATTTTTTGTGACAATCCCAATAATCAAGACTGATCATGTGATCGGCTTTTTCTGTAATTGATCTCTGAGGCGCTTCAGTTTTTATATTTTGCTTTATGTAGTGAGACTGCAGCAGACAACAGTATTCAAGATGAGAATAGGTGAAGGTGGAGAAAAGAAGGATAATGGTAGGAGCGTCTCTAGACCAAAAAGGCCTGAAGATCCAGGAGGACACTTTGCGGGCCATATCAACTTTGTTGTTCATGTGGGCATTTGAGCTTAAGTTGTTATCTACAGTTACTGGTTTTTGATGCCATGAGGTTTTCACCTGAGAGAAGAGTGTATGGTAGCTTAAGTACAGCCTCTTTACTGAAGTGGATTAATTCACATTTATTCGCATTTAGTTGAATATTGTGTTTTCCACCCATTGGATAACAGCAAGCAGATTCATTTAAAGATTAGTTCAGTCTCTTTCCCTGTCAATGACCTTCAGAAGCTTAGAGTTATCCATGAAAATTCTAATATTGAAAAGGTGTATATATATATATATATATCATCATCATCATCATCATCATCATCATCGTTTAACGTCCGCTTTCCATGCTAGCATGGGTTGGACGATTTAACTGAGGACTGGTGAAACCAGATGGCTACACCAGGCTCCAATCTGATTTGGCAGAGTTTCTACAGCTGGATGCCCTTCCTAACGCCAACCACTCAGAGAGTGTAGTGGGTGCTTTTACATGTCACCCGCACGAAGGCCAGTCAGGCGGTACTGGCATCGGCCACACTCAAAATGGTGTATTTTATGTGCCACCCGCACAAGAGCCAGCCACGAAGGCCAGCCACACATACTAACACACACACACATAGATATAAACATATATATACGATGGGCTTTCAATTGCTATCTACCAAATCCACTCACACGGATTTGGTTAGCTTGAGGATATAGTAGAAGACACTTGCCCAAGGTGCCATGCAGTGGGATTGAACCCAGAACCATGAGGTTGGGAAGCCAGCTTCTTACCATGTATAACATATATATATATATATGACATATATATTCATTTACTTGTTTCAATCATTTAGCTGTGACCATGCTGGAGCACCGCCTTTTAGTCAAGCAAATTAAACCCAGAACTTATTCTTTGTAAGACTCGTACTTATTCTATCAGCATCTTTTGCTAAACCGCTAAGTTATGGGGATGTAAACACACCCACATCGGTTGTCAAGTGATGCTGGGGGGAGACAAACAGACACACACACACATATACACAGAGATACACTCACTCACACACACACACACATATATATATGTATGTATATATATATATATATATATATAT
>NC_068981.1:54499553-54500799 GCF_001194135.2 Octopus bimaculoides | reverse complement strand
TATATATATATATATGTGTGTGTGTGTGTGTGTGTGTTTAAGACAGGTATAATTACTAACACAGGAACATGTATCATACATCAGAATGAAGGTGGTCCTCTGTGGATCACATCCCTACTTCTCAACATAGTCACCGTTTCTCTCAATAGCAATGTTCCACCTTGGAGCGTGATCGTTACCAGCGCCGCCTTACTAGCACTTTTGCTGGTGGCTCTTGTGCAAGTGGCACATAAAAAACACCATTTGAGTGTGGCCATTGCCAGTACCACCTCACTAGCCCTCGTGCCGGGGGCATGTAAAACACCCCCTACACTCTCGGAGTGGTTGGCGTTAGGAAGGGCGTCCAGCTGTAGAAATTCTGCCTGATCAGATTGGAGCCTGATGCAGCCATCTGATTCGCCAGTCCTCAGTCAAATCATCCAACCCATGCCAGCATGGAAAGCAGACGTTAAACGATGATAATGATAATGATGATGATATAATTTAAATAATTTGGGAAACCAAATTTCCAAATCAATCACGTACTACCCTTCAGCATTATATGCATCTACATTTCATGCCTTGGAGTCTTATTTATCATATAATTATATAGTTATCTATAAATACACAAAGTATCTGTTAAAAGTCAATATTAACTCAATTTTGGGGGATCAATCGATATGTGGGTATTCAATTTGAGATATAATACAAAAAATGATCTAATGAGTATATCTGAAAGTAAACTCATGGTATCAGTTTGCACGTCACGAAATAATACTTAAAGGATATAACCAAAATTACCAGCAGGGTATATATAACATATATATTATGATGGATGTGTAATGTCAGTGTGCATACTAGACAGAGTGTAAGTACCTTGAGAGAAAAGTTGAACCTAAGAAGCATCAGTTGTGGTGTGCAAGAGAGACGATTGCACTGGTATGGTCACGTGGCGAGAATGGATGAGGATAGCTGTATGAAAAAGTGCCACACCCTAGCAGTTGAGGGAACCTGTGGAAGAGGTAGGCCCAGGAAGACCTGGGATGAGGTGGTGAGGCATGACCTTCGAACATTGGGCCTCATCGAGGCGATGACTTCTGACCGAGACCTTTGGAAATATGTTGTGCATGAGAAGACCTGGCAAGCTTAGTGAGACCTAAATCCAAGGCCTCTACCAGGGGTGTAGCCAGCCCACTTATGCGTACCTTTCCTCCATCGGACACTAAACTCCGCTTGCGAAGACCTGTTGAGGCAAGTGAGATCGAAA
>NC_068981.1:54487169-54498357 GCF_001194135.2 Octopus bimaculoides | reverse complement strand
GTATATAATATATGTATATAATTATATGTATATAATTATATATATATAACCCATGCTAGCATGGAAAGCGGACGTTGAACAACGATGACGATGTATATAATTATATATATTCAGAGTATGCAACCAACCAGTCATCATGTGACCAATACTATTTCACCAGCCTCCAGACTACCTCAAAACCAAACAGAGGTGATTGGTTCAACACAGTACCTTCTTCGTCAACTAGCAGCCTTACCCTCCTTAATGTGTGCAAATACATTGGAGTTGTTCAGTGCCTCAGTTTCTGCATGTGTCAATTACATAAAAGCTACTGTCACTTTCTTATTGTCAATGTGGGATGTTTACTTCACCATGCTGTGCTAAACAATGTTAAAAGAGGCCTCAATACTGTTGTTTTCTTCTACAACTGCAGCATTATTTAGAATGGCAAGCTGTTGATATGGACATCACAAACAGTGACACATCCTCTAGAATTAACTTTGTTTCTTTGGCCATAAGTCTGGGAACTGCTACTCACTATGCAAAAGAATGGAATATGACAAAGTATGAGTCATTGACAGAAAAGATTCCTTTTTGCACAAGTTGTTGTTGAGACTTTTAGGCACTGTCAATCCCTGGATTGAAACTTTCTTTTAACAAATTAAAATGGTGTAACACTTGAGGAAAGTATGCTGTGAGACAGAGTAGCTGAGTTTGACATTTGTCATTTTTAGGTTAAGAAAAATAATTAGTTATATTTATTTGCCACCAGAGCAAAAACTACAATAATAATATTGGTTTCAAATTTTGGGGAGGGAGTAAGTCAATTACATCAACCCCAGAGCTCAACTGGTACTTACTGTATTAACCCCAAAAGGATGAAAGGTAAAGTTGACCTCGGAGAAATTTCAACTCAGAACATAAAGACGGACAAAATGCTGCTAAAGATTTTGCCTCCATGCTAAAAATACTACTGGCTTGCTGCCAATAATAATATTGATTTCTAATTTTACTACAAGATTACAAATGTGTATAGAGGAGTAGTCAATAAAATTGAAGTTAGTACGTTATCAATATTTTCTGAAACCTGAAAAGCAATGAAAATTCCAGCAAAACTTGAGCACAAAGTATAAAGCAGCATGCAACAATACCTTGTTTAACAATCTCCCACTTAACTACATGCCACTTTAATGATTGTTTTTTTTAACTAGAAAAATAAAAGTTACTTGAGCAAAACATATACTAAGCATTCAAAATAGTTGCTTTAAAAGTTTAATTACTACAATGCACTTCGATAGTATATGTATACGAGTTTGTTCATTCAGTTAGTTTACATGGTGATGCTGAGCACACATACTATATTTATGTTCTCCCCAATACTCTTTAGTCATAAAACATTTGAATCAATTCATTAAAAGTTGATACATTGCTTGCAAATGAATATGACCTGGTCACTTGTACCACACTTTCACGGGTTGTTTTAGGTATCTATGAAGTCACAAGACATTGATACCCTCTTAACTCTCCCACTCTCCACTCAGCAGAACATCAGAGATGTGACAGCTGTACCAGCTGAGTAAATTGGAACAACATAAAATAAAATGCCTTGCTTAAGGATTCAATGTCTGGTGGGGGAATTTTACCCATGACCTTATTATCATAAGCCCAACCATTATGAAAATATTGAAGAAAGTTTAACAGTAGAAACTCCTTTTTTATTCCTGCCTTCACAAAGGGCTGAAAGGGAGCCTTTTCACATACTCAAAAAATAACTGAGATTTTAAAACTTCAACATTCAAATTCTAAATGAAGTAAAAGAACTGCTACAGATCTAAATATATCTGACATTTGTTATCATTACATTTATAAACTAGAAAAGCACTCGGAGAGTGCAGACCTCCGCTAAGCAGCTCATTTCCACCCTCTACCCACGTTGTCATGCTTTGATTAAAAGGTTACAGCATAGATTAGATTACTTAGATAAGTTTCGGCCAAAGTTGACTTAGGCCATGTCTAATTTAATAGCACCACCTGGAAGTGATACACAGTCAGCTCTGGGGAACCATAGCCCATCCAAGCAGAGGATTATTGTTTTCAGCGACATATCTGGGTGTAGGTGGTTTATCTAGTATTTGTTGGAGGTAATCATCTAGAGATTGTTTGAATGCCGTGAAGTCACTTTCCTCTTTTATGTGTGTCTGGCACGATGTTGAAGAGAGCAGGGTCAATTGAGGTGAAATAGGTCTGTCATAGTGTTGTGATACGACACAAACATTTCTGTAGTGGATGGATGGCACGGAGGCCAAGCCTCAGACGAATTTTAAAAATGGGCAATGTTGATGGAATATTTTCCACATCATACAGATGATATAGAGCTCACAGCACGAGTGGAGGGAGCAAAGCCTGAGCTTTTTGAGTCGATCCCAATAGTCAAGGCTTGACATGTCATCCTCCACAGACCTCCACCAAGCAGCTCATTTTAAGATAGATACGTGAGTAAAATTACTAATAGAGCAGCGAAAATAAACTTTAGAAGCAGCAACACCACCATAAGTTACGTGGAAAAGATGAACAAGTTTTCAAGGGAGATAATCAAAGAACATAACATTGTAATACTTCATGTAAAGTAAATATAACAAATGAAAAATCCTTCAAGAATCCATAAAAATTCTCAGATCACTACCAAAGTTTCATCATCTGTTCCTTGTGTCATTACCAACTTTTTCTGCAAGTTTCATCAAATACCGTTTACAACTTTTTGAGTTATTTTGCACACAGACAGACAGGCAGACAAACCAACGGCGATGAAAACATAACCTCCTTTCTTGGCGGAGGTAAAAAACAAAACAAAGAAAATCCTAACTGAAGCAAGGAATTCTTGGCAAATTTATAAAGGAAAGAATGATTATTTCTTCCTCAAGTGAATCAAACACAAGTGACAAATTCACATTGAGTGATAAACCCAAAATGAGCAAAAACATTATTCATTTAATCAAATCATTGGTCAGGCCTATGCTGTTGTTTTGATTTTTATTTAACATTTAAAAAATGTTCTTACTTCAAATTTCCCCCATGAGAATGCATTACAACAATATTTCTATGTGACTTAGCCTCTCACTCTCTTACTTAATGATCGGACATTTGAAACCAACTGATCCATTAAATTGAGGTATGCCTGTAACTAAATATCACAAGAAGTTATTTAATCTGACAATTCCCAGTTCTGCCATTCCATCTATTAATAAAGATTTCTAGTCAATGAACAAGGTCACACATCAAAAGTGGTGGGAAACTATAGTTAATTAAAACACCCTTACTTGACTGGGATTTTACTTATTTTATCAACTTCTTTGAAAATGAAAGGCAAAGTTAATTGTAACAGTATTTGAACTCAGAATGTACAGGAAATTTAACTGTACACTCCATCATTCAAAAGGCATTTAGTCAATCATTTAATGGTTTCCGTTACTCCATCACTCAAATAACAACAGCAACAGCAATAATAAAAATTATTTCTAAAATAACAACAACAATAATACTAATAATGGTTTCAAATTTTGGCACAGGGACAGCAATTCTAGGAAAAGTGGATAAGTCAACTAGATTAATTCCAATGATCAATTGATAGTTATTTTATTAACCCCAAAAGGATGAAAAGCCTTCTTAAGCTTTCTATTCCCTACAAATAGTTGTCATTATCCATTATTGTTTCTCTGTGTAGACTTCTGAATTTTGACTGCAGATAAGTAATGTAGCTTTCAGGGTCTACAATTTATGCAAGTGTAGAGATTGAACCTTTTTTGAGTGTTCATTATTTCTTTGGCTGAAAGTGACATCACTCCAGGGCATAGAATATCATTCTCATACTTTTTGATTCCTTCTGACTTTCCCTCAAATAAATGTGTTGCTCATTGGTTTGTGGCATGGGCCAAATATATTTTCTCTTTCATTATTTTGTTGTTATTATTATTGTTGTTTACAAGTTTTAGCTTGTTGTTAAGGGTAGTGGATAGACAGTATGCTTTGCAGTGTCAGACATAATGCCTTGCAGTATTTCTTCCAGCTCTTTACATTCCAAGTTCAAACCTCACCAAGGTTAACTTTGTCTTTGAACCTCGCGGGGTCAATAAAATAAAGAACCAGACAAGTATTGATGTTAATGTAATTGAGTAACTAGCTTCCTGCAAAACTGCTGGTCTTGGCCTAAATTAAAAACAATTATCTAGGTTGTTGTTGCTGTTCATGCTGTTGATTTTATGCTGTTGATTTTGTTGTTGCCATGGTTGTTGTTAACTTTGTTGTTGCTGTTGTAAATTCTGTTGTAAATAATTTCCTATGGTAAGTAGCAATGTGATACAAAGATTTTTCAGTTGGAAAGCTTATAGTGCTATGTTTGCAACACTGCTGTTAACCACAAAAAAGAAGCTAAACTGCTTTTTAGCTCCACTTTTTTCACTATTTGCATCTAATATTTTCCCTTTCTCAATCTCAGTGAACTTTATTATTTTATGTTAAGGATCCATATTTGCATTTCAAAGAGAAATTGTGAATTTTGGAGATCCAAATTTCAAGACAAATGATTCTCTGAAAAGGGAAAATCAGACAGAAAAGGATAAAAATTCACCAAAAGACAGTGGATTAGTTCTAGGCAACTGACAATAAGATCAATGAAAAAAAGAAACACATTCCCATTCAAGCAAAACTGATGATAATTTTTAAAAGTTCATAGAGCAATATCTCTGGATTTCCTATCAAAGCCCATTAACAATAATGATCTATTTTAACTTTTCATCACTTAAACAATACTATTTTCTAACATAAACACAAGGCTGGAAATTTGGGGTGAGAGGATAAGATGATTATTATCAAACCCAGTGTTTGAGAGGTACTTTAATTTATCAACCCCAGAGGGATGAAAGGCTAAGTTGACCTTGACATTATTTGAACTCAGAATGTAAAGAGTCATAACTAAATGCTGCAATGTGTTTTGTTCAATGCCCTTACCAATCCACCACACTAATAATAATAATTCTTTCTGTTATAGACACAAGGCCAACATTTTGTTGGGTGGGGGCTAGTTGATAGATTGACCCAGCACTTGATGGGTATTTCATTTTATTGACCCAAAAAGATAAAAGGCAAACTTCATCTCATCAAGATTTTAACTCAGAATGTAAGGAGTTGGAATAAACACTGCAAAGCATTTTTTCCAACACTCTAACAATTCTGCCAATCTACTGCTCTAATAATAATAATAATAATAATAATAATAATAATAATAATAATAATAATAATAACAATTGGGCCTCACCGAGGCGATGACTACGGACCGAGACCTTTGGAAATGGGCTGTGTGTGAGAAGACCCGGCAAGCCAAGTAAGATCGTTGCCAGTGCCCCTGGACTGGTTCTTGTGCGGGTGGCACATGAGATGCACCATTTTGAGCGTGGCCGTTGCCAGTACCGCCTGACTGGCTCCTGTAGGATTTTCGAGCGAGATCGTTGCCAGTGCCCCTGGACTGGCTTGTGCGGGTGGCACATAAAAGACACCATTTCGAGCGTGGCCGTTTTCGTGCGGGTGACACGTAAAAGCACCCACTACACTCTCTGAGTGGTTGGCGTTAGGAAGGGCATCCAGCTGTAGAAACTCTGCCAAATCAGACTGGAGCCTGGTGTTGCCATCCAGTTTCACCAGTCCTCAGTCAAATCGTCCAACCCATGCTAGCATGGAAAGCGGACGTTAAACGATGATGATGATGATGATGAACAATAATAATAACAACAACAACAATAATAATAATGAATGAATGAATGAATGAATGAATGAATGACTGAATGAATGAAACTGAAAATAAGTGGATAAAGAAAAGAATGCATGGACAATTTCATAGGGATGTAGAAGAAAAAAGATGGCTATGGATGACTAAAAGTGATTTAAAACCAGAAATGGAGGCTCTAATCTGTGTTGCCTAAGAGCAAGCACTAAGAACAAATTACATCAAATACAGAATAGACAACACATCAGAAAGTGATAAGTGCAGAATTTGTGGACAAAATGGTGAAACTGTATAGTATATTACCAGTCAATATACGCCACTAGCCCAGTGGCTATAAGAGACATAATGACAATATAGCAAGGATTGTCCATTGGACACTTTGCAACAAATATGGACCTGACAGAGTAAAAAAGTGGTACGAACATAAACCCAAAGGCATCATCAAAAATGATAATGCAAAGACCCTATGGGATTTTATGATTCAGTGCGACCATGAGATAGAGAATAGGAAACCAGACATAGTGTTAATTGAGAAAGAAAGCAAACGATGCTGGATCATAGATATAACATGCCCAGCTGACAACAAGGTATGCGATAAGGAAGAAAGGAAAGTCGATAGATATGACAGGTTAGCTTAGGAGGTTAAGCAGTTGTGGTCGCTGAAAAAGTTGGTAGTAGTACCAATAATTGTCAGAGCCCTGGGAACTGAGTAAAAATCTTGAGAAGTACATGGAACAAATAGGGGCTGCAATAAGGGTGGAGCACTTGTAGAAAGTAGCACTGCTTGGAACCACTCCAATACTCTGGATGGTGTTCAAAAAATAAGGGGTTTTACCTTAGTTCACTGGTAGTGAACAGCTGACACCATAGTACATCTCCAGCGTTAGAAGCTGTGCAAAGACAATAAATAATAATAATAATAATAATAATAATAATAATATAATAATAATAATAATAACTGCACAAGATTTGAATGATGAAGAGGAGATTCTAGAAATGTTGTGAGGTAAAATGTGTGATGGGAACAATGAAGTACCACCAAATGTCAGATATATGGACAGAGGGAAAGTAAGGAGAGCCATGGCCAAAGTGAATGACGTTTTAAGCTTGATTAGAACAGAAAACATCAGTGAAACAAGCCAGCTAATCATAGCTGCTGCTAATGCTATAGCTGACATAGTAGGATACAAGTGGAAAACTGAAGAAATGAAAGGAAATGAAAAGAAAGAACCAAACTGGAGGATGAAAATATGAATGAAGTTGGAAAAGACGTGGAAAGAAAGAAGTGGGGCAATTGAATAGGATAATGAGAGGAGAGCTCAAGAATGAGATAGTAATCAGAAAATTGAATGGACAGTACAGGTTAGAAGAAAGGGAGAAGTAAACGGTACATGAAGAATTGTCACTAAGGGTGATATTGTTAAAGGCCAAACTGAAAAGATATGATACTAGATGCAAAGGCTTTGAACAGAAGAGACTGTTCCAATCAAATAGAAGGCATCTTTTTGAGGAAATAGAAGGGGACCAACATCAGGAAATGATCCCTGATGTAGAAGGTAAAATATTTTGGTGTGAACTGTAAAAAAGGTTGGTGAGACATTAAGAAAGTGCAGAGTGGCTAACACAGGTAGAAAGACAACTTGCAGTTGTGCCAAGACAAAAAGGAGGTCAGAATCAATCTATATACAGTGAGACTGAAGTTTTAAAAAAATAGTAAATCAGAAAGGACCTGGCTTGGAAGGAGTACAAGGCTACTGGCTGAAGAACTTTACAGAGTAGCATGAAAGGGTCGCTGCACAACTGGATGAATGCCTGTAACATGGTCATGTCCCTACCTGGATGACAAGTGGACAAATACTGTTATGTCTCAAGGATCCCTTGAAAGGTAACTTGACATCATATTTTTTACCTATAACCTGTTTACCACTTATGTGCAATCTTATGACCAGTGTCTTGGTGAAAAAGCTATATAATCATCCAGAAAGTAATAATCTACTTCTAGAAGAGCAGAAAGGATGCAGGAAATAAAGTAGGGTAACAAAATACCACTATTAATTGATAAAATGGTAATTAGAAATTGTAGATGCAGATAGATGGGACTGAATGTAGCATGGTTAGATTACAAAAAAGTATATGACACAGTACTGCACAGTTGGACAAATAAAACAATGAACATATTTGGAGAGGTAGAAAATATGGAGAAAATGGTTAATGAAAGTACGAAACATTGGAATACTGAATTGATTGGAGGAAAACAAAGACTTGGAAAAGTGAACATCAGACATGGAATATTTCAATGCAATAGCTTATCTCCACTACTATTTATATTGGCCATGATACCACTCAGTTTGATATTGCATAAAGTTAAAATAGCTTATGATTTGGGAAAAGGATATGGTCAGATAAATCATCTTTTTATGGATATGTACACTATGAAATGAATAAGATTTGAAGGAAGGCAGGGAATTGAAATGCCAAATGGGCAAACAATAAAAGAGGTTGAGAAAGGACAGTGGTAAAAGTATTTGGGGATACTGAAAGCGGATGAAATAAAACATGAAGAAATGAAACAAATTACCAACAGAGAGTATACAAAGAGAATGAGAAAATTATTGCAGCCATGCATTCTCACTAATAATAACAACAACAACAATAATGATTTCAAATTTTAGCACAAGGTTGGCCAGTTCAGGAGAGGGGATAAGTTGATTGTATCAACCCCATCACACAAACAGTACTTATTTTATAGACCCCAAAAGAAGGAAACCCCATTGGAATTTGAAGTTAGAACATAAAGATGGATGAAACGCCACTAAGCATTTTGCCCAGCATGCTAACAATTCTGCCAGCTCACCAATGATAATAATAATAACCCATTCTACTGAAAGCACAAAGCCTGAAATTTTGGCAGAGAGGCCTAGCTGATCACATCAACCCCAGTGTTTCACTGGTACTTAATTTATTGACCCCAAAAGGATGAAAAGCAAAGCAGAATTTGAACTCAGAACACAAAGACGGACAAAATGCTGCTTAGCATTTTGCCCAGCATGGTAACAATTCTGCCAGCTCATCAATAATAATAATGATGATGATGATAGCAAAGATAATAATGACATGATTCCTGCAATGTCATGTACCTTTTAGGAAAAAATTGTAGAACAAATAGAATTAACCCTAATAAATGACTGGTACTTAATTTATCAGCTCCAAGTTGAAAGACATAGGTGAATTCAGTGAATTTAAACACTATATGATAATGAATTCTAATAAGGTAAATCCTGAATTTTGATTTCTTCCATTACACCACCCTATTAAACAATAAACATAAATCATGGGGAGCATCTTAGTAGCTGCTAGATCTACTGAAAATAACAACAGAATATCAATCAAACATCACTCTTCTGTCTTGAGAAAAAAACATATAGACTTTTATATAATGTAGTTCTATTATTATATAATGTAGTCCTAGAGACTCCAAAAAGATGAGACGGTCATGGCTGGAATACCTTAAGCAAATGTTAACATATACTGAAGTTGAAAATAATTTAAATAGGATATTATAAAATATGCAAACATGTAAGTAGATACAATAAAATAATTAAAGACGGATCACATTAATTCCACAGATGATTGTTCAAGCTATTTTATAAAACGAATTGTATAAGTTTTCAAGTATGATACAGATGTTTTGGGCCTAACATAATCAACATACAAATTGTGTGTCAATATGTATATAAAGGATAACCCTTTGAATTTTACTCTCAAAAATTACTGCACAGAGAGTCAAGTTGAAAAACATATTCTAAATGCACAAACGCAAAACAAACGCAGAAGGTCATCAATTCCTCATCAGTTATCGGCATAGGTATCAAACGCAATTTCGTGCCATTATCGATAATATTGATTTCCATCTGGTGCCACCGGCAGGGGCTGCCGGAAATATTAGACCGATAACGGACAAAGAATACATGGATAACAAGCGACACAGAAGTGGACATATGAAAATGTATAAGACAAGAAAGTTTGTGGACGGACGAGGGACAAAAATGGAATAAATAAACAAAGTGAATGTAGCCTTAGGGATAGATAAAGACGAAATATGGGCAACGCTAAGAAGGAAATTCTAAAGGATTGAAAATAGAAGGACAACAGACAGCGAAACAGGTTGAAATGGAGACTAGAGGAATTACAATCGCTTGCTTCAACTGCCGGTGTAAAAAAAGAGAAAGAAAAAGGCTGACCACAGGTCACGTGTCAGTGGCAGGTAAAGGGAGACGCAGAAGGCAGAGGACAAAGAGAGAGAGAGAGAGAGAGACGGGGAGAAAGGAAGAGACAGAGAGAGAAAAAAGGGTCAGAGGAGAAAGGCTAGAAATAGAATTCGCACGAAAATATAAACAATTTATAGTAAATTATAGTATAGATTTATAGTAAATTTATAGTTAATTTATAGTAAAGGCTGCGTTGCGGTCTGTTAACTGAAAAGTTAAAAAACGTAGAGTAAATGTACAAACGAAAAACAGACACAGAACGGCAATTTAAAAAACATATAGTAAACACACATAAACACACACACGCACACAAGGGATTGCTACATGAGCACAAACACACACACATACACACACACACATACACACACACACACACACGAAGAGATTGCTACATGAACCCAGAGAGACACAAAGATAATACTACATGATTACATGCATACACAGGGGATTGCTGCATGAACACGCACAGAGAAAGTGACCCATACGAAAAGGGAGTGCTACATGAATACACACACAAGTAACGGATGTACTACATGAGATGTAGTATGGTGTGTGTAGACTACATGAGATGTAGTATGGTGTGTGTAGAATACATGACAACTTCGTGATTATATGGGTCTTCAAAATTCGGCAAAAGGCCAGCAATATTAGGGGAAGGGGACAAATTGACCCCAGTGCTTAACTGGCACCTTTTTTTTTTATCGATCCTGAAAGAATGAAAGACAAAGTCGACATCAATGGAATTTGAACTCAGAACGTAAAGATGAACGATATGCCGCCTAGCATTTTGCCTCTTTTCTACTCTAAGCACAAGGCTCGAAATTTTTGGAGAATGGGACCCAGCCGATTAGATCCACTCCAATACGCAACTGGTATTTAATTTAATAACCCCGAAAGGATGAAAGGCAAAGTCGACCACGGCGGAATTTGAACTCAGAACTTAAAGACAGACGAAATACCGCTAAGCATTTCGCCCGGCGTGCTAGCGTTTCTCATTTCTTTATTGCCCACAAGGGGCTAAACATAGAGGGGACAAACAAGGACAGACAAAGGGATTAAGTCGATTATATCGACCCCAGTGCGTAACTGGTACTTAATTTATCGACCCAGAAAGGATGAGGCAAAGTCGACCTCGGCGGAATTTGAACTCAGAACGTAACGGCAG
>NC_068981.1:54482939-54483360 GCF_001194135.2 Octopus bimaculoides | reverse complement strand
GAGGGAGACAGTGATGGTGATGGAATCCCAGATTATAAGGAAGATGCTGATGGTGATGGTATCCCAGATTATCTTGATGATGATGATGATGGTGATGGTATCCCAGACCACCTAGAAGGAGACAGTGATGGTGATGGTATCCCTGACTACAAAGAAGATGCTGATGGTGATGGTATCCCAGATTATCTCGATGATGATGATGATGGTGATGGTATCCCAGATCATCTTGAAGGGGACAGCGATGGTGATGGTATCCCAGATTATAAAGAAGATGCTGATGGTGATGGTATCCCAGATTATCTCGATGATGATGATGATGGTGATGGTATCCCTGACCACCTAGAGGGAGACAGTGATGGTGATGGAATCCCAGATTATAAAGAAGATGCTGATGGCGATGGTATCCCAGATTATCTCGATG
>NC_068981.1:54482515-54482929 GCF_001194135.2 Octopus bimaculoides | reverse complement strand
ATGGTGATGGAATCCCAGATTATAAAGAAGATGCTGATGGCGATGGTATCCCAGATTATCTCGATGATGATGATGACGGTGATGGTATCCCAGACCACCTCGAAGGGGACAGTGATGGTGATGGTATCCCAGATTACAAGGAAGATGCTGATGGTGATGGTATCCCAGATTATCTTGATGACGATGATGACGGTGATGGTATTCCAGACCACCTTGAAGGGGACAGTGATGGTGATGGTATCCCAGATTACAAGGAAGATGCTGATCGCGATGGTATCCCAGATTATCTCGATGATGATGATGATGGTGATGGTATCCCAGACCACCTTGAAGGGGACAGTGATGGTGATGGTATCCCAGATTACAAGGAAGATGCTGATGGTGATGGTATCCCAGATCATCTTGATGATGATG
>NC_068981.1:54477463-54480621 GCF_001194135.2 Octopus bimaculoides | reverse complement strand
GTATCCCAGATTATCTTGATGATGATGATGATGGTGATGGTATTCCTGACCACCTAGAGGGAGACAGTGATGGTGATGGTATCCCAGACTACAAGGAAGATGCTGATGGTGATGGTATCCCAGATCATCTCGATAATGATGATGATGGTGATGGTATCCCTGACCATCTTGAGGGAGACAGTGATGGTGATGGTATCCCAGACTACAAGGAAGATGCTGATGGTGATGGTATCCCAGATTATCTTGACGATGATGATGATGGTGATGGTATCCCTGACCACCTTGAAGGGGACAGTGATGGTGATGGTATCCCAGATTACAAGGAAGATGCTGATGGTGATGGTATCCCAGATCATCTTGATGATGATGACGATGGTGATGGTATCCCAGATCATTTGGTATTGGACAGTGATGGCGATGGTATTCCAGATTATTTGAAGGACACTGATGGTGATGGTATACCTGATTATATTGATGAAGATGATGACAATGATGGTATTCCAGATACTTTAGATGATGATAAAGATGGTGATGGTATCATTGATTTTGCAGACCCTGATTCAGATGGTGATGGTTTTCCAGATGCCCAAGAAATTGATAATGTTGATGTAAACTTAGATACTGACGGTGATGGCATTCCAGATTATCTTGATGATGATGATGATGGTGATGGTATCCCCGATGCTGATGAAGAGTCTGATGGTGATGGTGATGGTATACCTGACTATTTAGATGCCGATAGTGATGGGGATGGTATCCCTGATAATTTAGAAGGAGACTCTGATGGTGATGGTATACCTGACTATAAAGAAGATGCTGATGGCGATGGTGTCCCTGACTATTTAGATGATGATGATGATGGTGATGGCATCCCGGATAGTGAAGAAGAGGCTGACACATGTGAAGGTGATACTTGTGAGGATAAAACTGATGCTGAGCCAGGTCTAATTTCACAACTAATGTCAGTGGTAGAGGAACTAAAGGCAAAGATGCCTCCATTAATTGTACTGGAGGAAGATGATACAAAGGCAAAAGAAGCTGATATTTTTGCAGATGTCAAAGAAATCGAACAGCAAGATCATGAACAAAAGATTGATTTACTCACAGTTCTTGAGCAAGCTTCAACTCACACATATAAACAGTTTATGGACTATTTCACTACATCAGATGAAAAAGATCGGTAAATGAGTTTAAAGCAGAAATATCAAGTTTTTAAAATCATGAGATGCATTTAGTAGCATCTATGGTAAATGGAATTACCAAATTTTATTTCGATTCCTTGCAAGACATTTGAACATCTAGGAAACATATTTAAAATCTCTATATTGCTGATTTCATTTCGTGAAATAAGAAAGTGAAAACCTTTCAAGAAATCAAAATTCATTTTAAAAAGATCTTGTCAAATATATTAACATGTGGCAGGCAATTATATTTGAACCTAATGATTCATCTTCATATCAAAGAAGGTATGAATGAGGAATCTTTATATAAAGAGAATAGCTATGGTAATGTAACATGCATATATATAAATGTGTGTGTGTGTGTGTATGTGTGTGTGTTTGTGTGTGTGTGTGTGTATATGCTCATACACACAGTATATACACATATAATTATCATCGTTATATATATATGTATATACATATGTATCTCTCTCTCTTTATATAAATATATACACATACATACATACATACACACACATATTTATCTTCATTATATATATATATGTATATATATATATATATATAAATACACACACACACACATATATGCATATATATATATATACATATCTTCCAGTAATGTTTCATATTCCACTTTCATACATTGCTTGTTAAAATATGAATAGAGCCTTTTTTTTGACATTGTTTGAATTGTGTACCATGCATTTGTATTGGCGACTATTCTGTGTTGTTTATATGTCTTGATGTATATTTCCACTTTGTAAAGTGAGTAATTGAATTTTTACAAGCCTGTTTGAAAATGTCCGTGTACCTTCCTGTCTGTCTGGACCATTTATCTGTATGATAGTGTATTGTTTTTTTAATAGTAGGGTATGTACATGTATATTCATGCATGCACAAATATATTTCAATGTATCTGCATGTGTTATAGAATTTGTTAAATCATTCCTATGTGCATTTTTTAAAGGAGAGAGCTTGTTAACCTTTTTTACTACTTAGGTATGAAATTGTATTTGAAGAGGAAATTGAAAAGTGAAAACAAAAAGGAAATGGGTGCTCTACAGGAATTTTATTACCCCTATTAAGATCTCATTAAGGTGTTTAAAGAAGTACCAACACATGTCAAGGTATAAAAAGATAAATTCTGTGTGCCTTTCAATACTTTAGCTTGATTTTTCAAGGTGGATAACTTTTCTGAGGAGCAAAAGCTTAAAAAGCATTTAATTTCAGATAAATTAGCACTTTATCTAAAGAGTCACCATTAAATAACATATGGTATATTGTTGCAGTCTAAAATACTTTCCAATTTTCTAAGTATATAATTATGTTGTTATAGTCATATCCATAGAATCAATTCTGTTTTGAATAATGCAAGATGTAATAATGGCTTCATACATATCTAATTTCTCCAGGAGTTTCTGCAGACTGACATAATTTCACAATAGAAATTGTATTTCTGTGTCCTAGTAACTGTGATCTGGTGATGTAAATTATTTATTTTCTTATTGTTAATTGACGAAAGAGTGTTACTCAAAATTCAAACATATGAAAAAAATCAATTTGTGTCCATTCTTACATTGACAAGCAACATATGAAGCTGGAACATTACCTAAAAAGTTATGTTGCAAAACTAACAGTTGTAGCATTACAATGGAATATATGTAACACACACAGATACTATATATGTGTGTGTGTGTGTGTATGTGTGTGTGTGTGTATGTGTGTGTGTGTGTGTGTGTGTGTGTGCACACGTGTGTCTGTCTGTGTGTGTGTACATAAATATTTAATTAATTTGGTTGATTGAAACCAACACCAATGACTATTTGTAGTTTCCTTATGTGAAAATTTCACAGTTTGTTAGGTCATCATGAGGGAATCATGGCATTGGTTTTAGTCTACCAAATTAAATAAACATTCTACTTTACCCTACCCTACTGAGTACTGCTTCTTTACTTCTTTACAACTATTACCATATAT
>NC_068981.1:54475297-54477396 GCF_001194135.2 Octopus bimaculoides | reverse complement strand
TATATATATACATACATACACATATATATATACACACACACACACACACACATATATATATATATATATATATTCACATAAAATTTGTTATTTCCAGGAGTTTTGCAAGGAAATATTATTTTTTATCAACAGATCTCTTTAATTCCATTTATGTTAACAGACAAACACTTAGATACAAACACAGATATATATATAACCACACATACACTTGCAAGCACACATAAATATAAACAATCATTTCAATATTATTTGTGTGTGTTATATGTCAAAATTTGTGCACAAATATATTTGAAAATTTCCATTACAGCCTTTAAAAAGTACACCTACTTTTGAAAAGTCTTTCTCCCTCTAAATGGTTTTCATATCAACAATTTCTATGTGCTTCCCTCCTCACAAAGATGTTAAAGAGGCAATGACAATAGAGATATTCTCAAGAACAGAACAGTCTACATGAATTACTGTCTTATATTTTGGGAGTCTATTAACTCAAGAACCACCATCTAGATAAAATACTTAAAGCATTTAGGTGATGAGAAATTATATCCATTTGGTGTGCATATATATATATATATATATATATATATATATATATATATTATATATATATAATGTTGGTAGTCATCATAAGGTTAGTAGTCAGAAGAAATGAAGAAATTATTAAGTTTATTCATATTCAGAAAAATCTTCAAATTTTCCAAGGAAATGAAATGAAATGGAATGAAATAAGATAAAGTAAAGTAAAATAAAGTAGAATAGTTACATTACAGCATTTAAGAATATTTTGTCTAGTCTTTGACAATGCCTTGTGCCTCTACTAAATATTCTACTGTATCTTTATTTTGTTTTATTTCATTCCATTTCATTTCATTTCCTTGGGAAGTTTGAAGTCTTGTGTATAAACAAAGGAACAATTCTTTCATTTCTTCTGACTAACCTTATACTATACTGCTAATATACTATTCTATACACTACCAAAATGTTTTACTCATACACACACACACACACACACACAATAATTATATATATACATATATAATTATTGTTAAATTTGATTACTTTTCTATTACTTGCATTTTAAAAACAAGCAGTGGGTCAATCAACTATTCAAATGTGTGTGTGTGTGTGTGTGCATGCGTGTATGTGTGTGTGTATGTGTGTGTGTCTATTTTAATAAAGCTGAAAAATCTTATTAAGAGTTTCATATGACTGTTCATCAGACAGTTATGATAATATGTAATAATTAGTCCATATTATCACACATGTGAAGGCACATGGCTTACGATCATGAGGCTGTGAGTTCAATTCCTGAACCGGGCTATGTGTTGTGTTCTTGAGCAAGACACTTTATTCCACGTTGCTCCAGTTCACTCAGCTGTAGAAATGAGTTGCGATGTCACTGGTGCCAAGGTGTATCAGCTTTTGCCTTTCCCTTGGATAACATCGGTGGCGTGGAAAGGAGAGGCTGGTATGCATGGGCAACTGCTGGTTATCCATAAACAACATTGCTTGGACTTGTGCCTTGGAGAGTAACATTCTAGGTGCAATCCCATGGTCATTCATGACCAAAGTGGATCACCCTATATTATCACATATGTCTGATGAATGGTCACCTGAAACTCTGAGTCACAGTTTGTGAAGATTTTCTCAGCTTTAATGAAATAGTATATTACTCTGCCTTTGGTATTCAAGTACTGTTTTTTCCACCTTGTTTTTCACCTAAGTGCTTACTTGTGTGTGTGTGTGTGTGTGTGTGTGTGTGTGTGTGTGTATACACACACATATATACATACATTATATACATATGTATAAATATACAAATATATACACACATATATATATATACATATGTATATATATGTATACAATTATATATATGTATATACTCGTGATCTCAAATATAATACAACTTTTTTGTACCTAAAAGTCAGTGATATATTTTTTCCTTTATCCTACCTCCACCCACTTTTGACCCCAATGTTATACACATATATATCATCATCATCGTATACATATTATATTTGTGTGTATCTATTATGTATAATATATGTATATATATATATATATATATATACATATATATATATACATATACATACATA
>NC_068981.1:54452837-54475117 GCF_001194135.2 Octopus bimaculoides | reverse complement strand
TATATATATATATGCATATCATGCATACATACAAACACACACACACACACATATATATACACTTAAAGACAATATATGTATGCCTGTGTGGCTATTTGTATATGAATATATATATAAGTGCTTAGGCGTGTGAATGTGTATATGGATGGACCGCCATCAGTGATCAAATGGATTACCTGCTTACCAAATTAGCGTGTAAGTGGCTGAGCATTCCACAGACATGTGTACTTTTAATGCAATTCTTAGACAGAATCTGTGTGACAAGGCTGTACCTTGAATTACAGGTGCAATCCATATAGATGAACTTCTATACAGTTTCTGTCTACCCAAACTCACAAGATGATCTGAGGCTACAGAAAATGACATTTGCTAAAGATGCTATGCAGTGGGATTGAACCCAACAAATGGTTGCAAAATGAACTTCTTAACCATTTGGTTATACTGTGGCTGGCAGTGTTGTGATCAGTTGAAACAGTCCCAAATTATTGGTAATTCAATTTATCAATCAAACATCAGTATTTATAAAATGTAAGCAGACTAATTTTTTCTTTTGCTTAGTAATATTTCGGTAATATTTCATGAACATTGGACATGTTAAAATTATGTTTCTTTCATGTCTTCAACTAAAATTTATTGTCTTTAAAAAAAAATCATTACTGCCATTTTCATTATTTTACTGGCTATTTGTTGTAAACAATAACTGTTGAATCTATATGTTTAAAATTGAGAGGAATTATATATTAGTACGAATGTGAATTTTTTTTATTTTCCCAATTTTCAAACTGGAGAAAATGTGATATTATATTCATGTGTACATACGAACATTCATATTTATATGTCAACGTCTATCTTATATGTTGTTTATATGCAAATGTATATATGTCAATTGTTATTTTCATATGTATAAGAGATAATAAACTGTTGAATATTTTGTTACATGAATAAAAAGAAACAAAATAAAATATTTGATCTAAATTTTGGGTTATCCTTGTATTCATAAATCTATTTATTTTTGTCTAAGTCTTTGCTGAAGAAGAAATAAACAATCTAATATAACATTTGTCCATTAAGATTATTTGAAACCAAATATAATTTAAAGCTCTTCTCTTCGATCAAGAGAAATGTAACATATTTATAATTTCTTAATTTCTTTCAAGTGATCAACAATTATCATCTTCTCTGTTTGGTAAAATGATAAGTAAAACTGCTTAAACTAGTTAGTGTGAAAATTCTTTTACTAGGAGTGTGTTGTGAGGATCGAAGTTTTTTTTCTATTCCCTGCAATAAATAATGCAAGACCCTACTATTTCTGCATTTAATATACAGAACATTCCTCTGAGGTATTTTTCCTCACCCACATGACTTAATGTTGCTTTTGTTTAGCTCTTAGGTTAGGATTGATTGAGCAGACCTATGATCTCAGGTATTCTTGCTGTGACTATATCATCTATTTGTGTATTTAAAATTACATTGTTACATGTTTCTTTCAATTTTTTGTTTAAGATGGAAAGGTGTGATTTGAGTGAGATTTAGCTGCTGTTTCTAGCTAGCAGGACAGTAAGATTCCAACTAAAATTAAAATTCGAATATTGAGCTTCACAGAGAGGATGATAAAAGACGATTGATGATTTACAGTATAGAAAACCTGCCTGGCTAAATAAAATCCAGGCTATAAAAGCATGTCTTTTATGTTCATAGCACCCTATCCCTCACCCATGCTCACCACTGCAGTTATTCCCTTCCCATTCATATTCTCTCACATACCTACTTGTTGAATCCCTTCCCTACAACATATCCTCCTAATATGCCCTCCCTGTACTTGTGCCCACTAATTAAATTCCCTCTCACACCTCATCAACACCCACACTCCTTTCCCAATCTTTTGAATGCACACACCCATTCCCCCTCTCCAATTCCCAGTCCACTTCACTATATACACTTCCCTGTAACTTAGGTGTATGGCTCCTGCTTCCTTCCCCATAACACCTTCACCATCTCCTCTCTCTCTCTCCACCTGAGGTAGCCATATTTTTCCTCTAATGCAAGACTACTGATAGCACCACATAAAACGCTCTCAGTACATTCTATAAAATGGTTGGCATTAGGAAGGACATCTAACCATAGAAACCATGCTGAAGCAGACAGTAGAACTTGGAGCAGTCTTCTAACTTACCAATTCCTCTGAAACTGTCTAACACCTGCCAGACTGGAAGACAAATGTTAAAAGGAGGAGGAGGAGCTTGGTTCATCCACTTATGAAATAGCATAAAAAGAATAAATTATCACAGAGAAGGATTAGTTAAGAAAGAAAACTTGGATTTATGATTCTTAAGCATTTTTTCCTATGCACCCTTTCCATCATATTTCAGAATGTTACTCCTGCTGTTTCAAGAATATCTAAATCAGGTGTTAAAAAGATAAATAAATAAATCCAAATTATATGCATATAAAATTGAAAATCATGTTTTTTCATTAGTACATATACATTTACCTGGATTATTCTTACAGTATTGTTTTACAAATGTAAAAGCAATTGAAAATTTAATAAGTGTTTACACATGCACACACACACACACACACACACACACACACACACATATATATGCATATTATACTTAAATATTAAAAAAAAAAAGAAAGAAGCTCAACTGAATGCCAGGATAATTCATTTTAATGAAATTTTATACAAATATCTTCCAGATGGTGTAGATTATGATTATATCAAAAATTAAAGTGGAAAAAGAATGGTGGTACACACACATACTGATACACATCACATAGTTTTTGCATCATTTCAAGTTTCATTTTATAGAAATATATGTGATGTGTGACAACACGTGTGTGCGCGTACAGACTATTTTTTTTTTTAACAT
The DNA here is from genome assembly GCF_001194135.2 of Octopus bimaculoides. Classification (NCBI taxonomy): domain Eukaryota; kingdom Metazoa; phylum Mollusca; class Cephalopoda; order Octopoda; family Octopodidae; genus Octopus; species Octopus bimaculoides. The sequence goes on along the minus strand of NC_068981.1, from coordinate 54,472,244 downwards.
TGAATTTTGATATCGTAATCTACACCAACTCTGAAAGGTAATTATAGAAAATTTCATTTAAAAATACTCATTTATTCTGAAAGTTATGAGGAAACAAGGCTGGTGAAAGATGACGGGGAACACACTTGTGTAGGTATGCCCTAATTTCTTCAAACAATGGTAATTATTTTCGTAATTGGTACGCAAAACCAGTGCTGTAGAAATCCTCAACGAAATTAGACCCTTTACATCAAACAGAAGAGATCCTCCAGCTCTTTACAGAGAGAGAGGGTAATAAAAGGAGGAGGGAGAGAGAGAGAGAGGGCGATATAGAAAGGGAGGAAGAGAGAGAGATGACAGAGAGAAACGCCGATTAGTGATTCAGGCAGACGACACAATTTAAAAAGTTACTGGAATGAAACTTTAACTAAAAAATATATTCAGAAAAGTAATTTAGCTTACATAAGAATAAACAAACGGTTGATTCTGCAAATTTCTAACACAAAACGAGTATTTTATGATTTCGTAACACGAAATAAACAAACAAACAAACAAAAAAAATATATATATATATAAACGCTTTAAACGTTTACCTCATAAGATCCTGTCCCCTTGAAGACATTCTAAGCAACTATTTTGCTGAGAAAGAGTTACCTCCCTGTATCGTTCTTATTTGTTTTCTATTCTTTCTTTCTGCAGGTAGATAATCTAGGGCATGGAGGCGCAATGGCCCAGTGGTTAGGGCAGCGGACTTGCGGTCATAGGATCACGGTTTCGATTCCCTGACCGGACGTTGTGAGTGTTTATTGAGCGAAAACACGTAAAGCTCCACGAGGCTCCGGCAGGGGATGGTGGTGAACCCTACTGTACTCTTCCACCACAACTTTCTCTCACTCTTACATCCTGTTTCTGTTGTGCCTGTAATTCAAAGGGTCAGCCTTGTCACACTGTGTCACGCTGAATATCCCCGAGAACTACGTTAAGGGTACACGTGTCTGTGGAGTGCTCAGCCACTTGCATGCTAATTTCGCGAGCAGTGCTTCCAGAACTCAGTTTTATCGGATCAACTGGAACCCTCGACGTTGTAAGCGACGGAGTGCCAACAACAATCTAGGGCATTTTTTGCCCAGACTCAATATTTAGATCCGTTTATGCTTCCATTTATGATGCAATTTGTTGAAGATATAAGTAACACATCTTAGCTGCTGCTCTACTGTAATTAAAATGCTATTGAAGGGAAACAACTCTGTATTGAATATTATTACATTATGTATGGAGTACCTGAATATTTCAAAGTACTAAAATGCGATTTGAATTTCAAATAAAAAGATTTATAGTGAGATTCTGGATTATTTTGAAAATTACGTAACAAAGGCAATGTATTAAAAATATTATTTAAAAAATTTCACCAGTTCTGTTCTAAACCGGATCAAATTATGTAAGTAACAAGGCTCGCAATTCTACATGTAAGGAATAGTACTATATTTAAACTTTTCTGTGATCATATATGTAACAATAATGTACATTATCTTTGTGTTTAAATTTACAAAAGAAATACAAAAGTAATACATTTCACGATTAATATGAATTCCAAGGATTTTTTAACTATTTGGTGTCCATATCAATAATTAATATCCACTTTCTTTAGACTTGGGTATTGAAAAAATCAGTTATACAAAAGAATACTGATATGAAATTTATGTACGGTTGAAGGTGGAGTAAACTTTGAAAGTGTTAAAAATATAAACTAATTCCCTTTGGATATCCCATACATGATTGCAGCGTAAAATGCCGGAGAAACAATGTGATATAAAATTTATGGTTTTGTCATTCAGGCGTTCACTTAGAAAATTGCCAATAAAATTTTGACTATATTTCTGAAGAAGAATTTGAAGAAATCAGTGATTTTCAGATGTTTTCTCTTTCCCATAATAGTTTAGCTTTATCAATCACTAGCAATGCACCCTGGCATTGCCAGGGTATTATGTCCTTCTGGCACATTGTATTATATATATATATCATCATCATCGTTTAACGTCCGCTTTCCATGCTAGCATGGGTTGGATGATTTGACTGAGGACTGGTGAAACCAGATGGCTATATACCAGGCTCCAATCTGATTTGGCAGAGTTTCTACAGAAGGATGCCCTTCCTAACGCCAACCACTCCGAGAGTGTAGTGGGTGCTTTTACATGCCACCGGCACGAAGGCCAGTCAGGCGGTACTGGCAACAGCCACGCTCAAAATGGTGTATTTTACGTGCCACCTGCACAAGAGCCAGTCCAGCGGCACTGGCAACGATCTCGCTCGAATGTCTTTACACGTGCCACCGGCACAAGTGCTAGAAAGGCGACGCTGGGCACAGGTGCCATCACGATTTCACTTTCGCTTGCCCCAACAGATCTTCGCGAGCCGAGTTTTGTGTCCAATGAAGGAGACGATGTTGGCATGGGTGCCAGTCGTCAAATTTAGTTCGATTTCAATTTCACTTGCCTCAACAGGTCTTCGCAACCGGAGTTTAGTGTCCAATGAAGGAAGGGTGCGCATAAGTGGGCTGGCTACATCCCTGGCAGAGGCCTTGGATTTAGGTCTCACTTGGCTTGCTAAGTCTTCTCACGCACAGCATATTTCCAAAGGTCTCGGTCAGAAGTCATCGCCTCGGAGAGGCCCAATATTCGAAGGTCATGCCTCACCACCTCATCCCAGGTCTTCCTGGGCCTACTTCTTCCACAGGTTCCCTCAACTGCTAGGGTGTGGTACTTTTTCACAAAGCTATCCTCATCGATTCTCGCCACATGACCATACCAGCGCAATCGTCTCTCTTGCACACCACAACTGATGCTTCTTAAGTTCAACTTTTCTCTCAAGGTACTTACACTCTGTCTAATATGCACACTGACATTACACATCCATCGGAGCATACTGGCTTCATTCCTTGTGAGCCTATGCATGTCTTCAGCAGTCACGGCCCATGTTTCACTGCCCTGAAGCATGGCTGTTCGTACACATGCGTCATACAGTCTGCCTTTTACTCCGAGAGAGAGACCCTTTCTCACCAGCAGAGGTAAGAGCTCTCTGAACTTTGCCCAGGCTATTCTTATTCTAGCAGCTACACTTTCAGCGCACCCCCCCCCCTACTAACTTGGTCACCTAGATAACAGAAGCTATCAACCACTTCTAGTTTTTCTCCCTGGAATGTGGCAGAAGTTTTCTGCACATTTACAGTGTTTATAGCTCCTGAACATCTGCTACATACAAAACTAACTTCCTAGTTAACCTTCCTTTGATATTGATATATATATATATATATAATAGCAGTTGATGCAGTATTAACACCAAATGGTAATATTTGTCCCCATTTAAGAGTGGATGTTGTGTTAAAACACAGAAAACTACAATAGTTACTGTGAGAGAGCTTCACATTTGGTGCATATAAGCACTCTTGTTTATATTGTTAGCAGGAGATAAGTCAACTGCCATCTCTGCTGCTAAAACTACCAGATCATGTGATTTCAGCCTTCCTTGGTCTTGTCAATGGTAGATGCCGAAGTGTGGCTGAAGGTATACTTATTCATGTAATGGTGTGTGATGAACGACCTAGTACAAATGTGCTGTACAAAAATGTGCTAGTACAAAAAACAGAGTGTAAGTGGAATTAGATGAAGTATCCGAGAAGGAAGACTGCACTGCTATGAAGATAGCTCTATAAAGAAGTGCTGTTCAATTAATGTTGATGAGCTTGTAATAGAGGGAGACCCAGGAAGACATGGGATGAAGTAGTGAAGGCTGAATCTCAGGAGCTTGAACCTCACAGAAGAGATGACAAAGGAGAGGATGACTAACACTGTACAGTCCTTGAAATCTGCCTACCTCAATAAAACTGAGTTCTGGAAGCACCGTGTGTGTATACATATTCACAAACATGCTCTTCACCCAATTTCCTCAAGACACCACTGCCACCCATCACCTCTCTAATATCACCTTTTCCTTGATATCTCCCTTACTATCCATAACCATTTCACTTGATATCCCTCTTTAATATTATTCTCTCCACTGACATTTTACATTGATTAACCTCGAGCCACCAAATTATCTGTCTCCTCCACCACCACACATCTCCCAATCTCTGTGCAACATACCCAACCACATGTCATGTATCTCTCTTACCCTTCCCCTGTCTACTGTATCATCTTTACTGATCTGCTGCTCTTCAAACCACCACTTTTGGCACTGGACATGGGCAGTCATTTCCTAATCTTCCTCATTGGAATATGGTCACTAAATGATAATATATATATATATTCTTTTACTTGTTTCAGTCATTTGACTGTGGCCCAGCTGGAGCACCGCCTCAAAAAGTTTTAGTCAAAGAAATCGACCCCACGGCCGAACTGCCAAGTTACAGGGACATAAACACACCAGTATCAGTTGTCAAGTGATAACAGGAGGGACAAACACACATACATATATATATACACATGATGGGCTTCTTTCAGTTTCTGTCTAGCAAATCCACTTACAAGGCTTTAGTTGGCCTGAGGCTATATATACACATGCGTGCATACATTCTAGTGTGATGAGTAGAGGAAAGCTTGACAGGCAAAGATTGGGTGTGGGGGATGGACATAAGCATAAACATTTCTTTGCTGAGATGGACAGGTCTTCTCAGGCACAGTGAATCACCTGTCACCTCAGTCCTTTTTGAGTGTGTGTGTGTGTAAATGTATCCAGTTATATATTTTTTTCATTTTTGGTCCACTTTATTTTCTGTTACTCTTACATGTGCACTATAACATTTTCTCTTAAACATTTAACTATTTGTCCTCTTAATTTTCTGGTGATTATTACTTACAGTAACTTACCTCTTGACACCATTTAGTATGTAATATATATTTCAAAACTGAAGAGTTCCAATTCTTTATTTCTATCATTCTCTTAAACTACTGTGATACAATTTTAAGATGTGTTTATATCACAATACAACCAGTTTCAGTTTTCTTTTATGATGTTTTCACTTATTTATTTAAATTTTTCTCAATACTATCCAAAATTAGTTTACATCTTTTATTATAGTGTATGTATAAGTAAAGGTCATATATATATACACACACACAATAATATATATAGTGCGATTTAAAGTGACATTTTTTTATATAAATTGATTAAAAAATGATGAGCTAACCAAGGCTGGAATCAAACCCACATATCAACATTAACACGGCTCCATGCGCATCCAATTGGGCCAAACACTCACCCAAAAATGTCGCTTTAAATTGGAATATATTATTATTATGATATATTATTATATAATTATTCTACTAAGAGACTTCCATAGTCGCTCTATCTCCGTAACTTACAAAGCCTTTGAGTTTGTTTACAAATATTATATCTATATATTTATTCACAAATATTATATATATGTATATATATATATATATATATATATATATATACTAGCAGAGGCACCCGGCGTTGCTCGGGAATGAAATTGTTGCTTATATACTTGAAGAAAAAAAGGCAAAATATGCTGTATAGAAATTTGAGAGGACATTCTGTAGATGGACTCTCAGATGAATGATGGCTGGGTGCCTCTCATGAATGGGGAAAATTGAAGATGTGCCAAAAAGCCTCATTGGTACTTGAAAACTTTTACGAAAATTAAAATGGGGATTAAATGAAAAAAATGATTTACGTGAATATCCTCACAAGAGTAATTGAAATAAATGGCGATTGTGGAAGTGCGCGCATTTAACGTGTGTGTTTGTAAATATGTTTGTATACATTTATATATGTGTGTGTTTGTAAGAGACAGAGTGTGAGTGAGAGAGAGAGGTTTGTTGTCATGTATACGTACATGCATAAATATACATACATCTTTGGATGTATGCATATGACAACACAGCCCTTGACTCACTCACACTCTGTCTCTTACAAACACGCACGCGTGCTCATACACACGTGTCTTTGTAAATATGTTTGTATACATTTATGTATGTGTGTGTTTGTAAGAGACAGAGTGTGAGTGAGTCAAGGGGTGTGTGTGTGCATGTGTATGTGTGTGAGACAGAGTGAGAGAGCGGTGTGTATGTAGTATTTACTCACTCTCTCACATACACACGAACACACAAAATAGAGTGAAGCTTTTTGCCGTTGTTACATCAATACCGGAGCGCGTGCATACACACGTATGTCTTTGTAAATATGTTTGTATACTTTTATGTATGTGTGTGTTTGTAAGAGATAGAGTGAGAGTGAGAGAGAGAGGTTTGTTGTCATGTATACGTACATGCATAAATATACATACATCTTTGGGTGTATGCATATGACAACACAGCCCTTGATTCACTCACACTCTGTCTCTTACAAACACGCACGCGTGCGCATACACACATGTGTCTGTAAATATGTTTGTATACATTTATGTATGTGTGTGTTTGTAAGAGACAGAGTGTGAGTGAGTCAAGGTGTGTGTGTGTGTGTGTGTGCGTGTGTATGTGTGTGAGACAGAGTGAGAGAGCGGTGTGTATGTAGTATTTACTCTCTCTCAAACACACACACTCACACACAAAATAGAGAGTGAAGCTTTTTGCCGTTGTTACGTCAATACCGGAAGTTGATATTGAGGAACCTTTTTAAAGAAGTGAATCTTAAATATAAAGCAATATTATTTATTTTTAATTAAAAAAATCAAATGAAGAGCCTAAGATTTATCCGAGGTCAAATTATTCATGCATTACAAGTATGGAAGCATTTGGTGAAGTCGATTTCACGTGAAAAGCGATTACACACACATCTCTGTTTTATATATAGTATAGATATATATACACTCACACCCTTGTGTGTGCATATAAAGGCATACATTAGTACTTTCAAGAATTACAGTATCACTTCTAGTTATTTTATTGAACCATCATCAGATAACTGAAACTCAGAAAATAAATCCATCAGGAATTGAACATTGAAATATAAAAGGAACCAAACCAATGAATAGAAGTTTCTAACTTACCTCTCTATTATATAAAACTGCAATTTCACAATTAAACTTCTAGCTGATTCAAAACAGGTTTTTATGAACCACATTTTTTAAAAATCGATGAGAACACATCACATCAAATTTACTGTTGAAGCAGTTTAACCCCTTTGTTACAATAATTCCATTAAAATCCAGTCTTTGTTTTAGTTTAATTTTGTAAAATAATGAAGAATTTAGTAAAATAACTGTCATTATTAACCTGGTATTTTAAACATAAATTAACATGAAATTTAGGTTTTAATTTAAATCACTTTAAATTAGGAAGTTGTATTTATGCAACAAGAGGCAATCTCAGGTGGTTTGGTATCAAAAGGGTTAAAGATTAATATTAGCAAGTATGTATTTATGGGGACAAGTGCTTTAATGCAATAAACAAAACAAAACAAAACAAAACAGTTTGAAATATTTGAACCTATCGTTTCAGTCTCTGCAGATAAATGTTTGACCCATTCACATTTTTTAGCTACATGGAAATCATGTATGTAACCTAAAATGCTAAATTATCTAAGCAGAAATATTGTGTAAAATTTTGTATATGATTACACCACATAATTTGGTTTCAGAATTGTTTTTCTCTATACTCTCTTTTCCAAGGATAAAACAGACACAGACACAGAAATGGTCATATAAAAGATTGTCAGACAGGTATATCATTAATAACACAATATAAGTATGGATATACATATGTATGCACTTAAGAGAAAGAAACTGAAGATATATTTTTTGAGCTTCAGTTTTTATAACTCATGAAGACAAAAGAATTATTTTTGTTTATTTTTTTTTAATGTAATTAGGGCAAGTAAATACAAGACAAGTTTGTAATTGGTATATCTCTTAGTTTGGGAATAACCCAATGTTTCTTTCAAGAACCATGTCCTCATGGATTATTTCTTAATATTTTGGTTTATATAAATTTCAGTGTAAACATCAGAAAGATCGCTTTTCATTGTTATAGAAGCATGTTCTATAAATCATACATGAAGAAAATAAAAATAAAATGTACTTTCACCAATAACATATAATTAGTACTAAATATGACAAACAAAGCTTTAGTTCCCAATGTTTTATATAAACCAGTATTCTTTTTTCATCTCAACTTAATTTACAACTTAAAGACTTGTATCTAAAGAATAGTGTGAACACATTAGTTGCAATTAAATAAAATAGGATCAGAAATTAACTATATGTGGAAACTTTCAATAATTTCCAAAGCTTGCCTGATAAAATTTTTAAAAAACACAGGTATTCCAATACTATCATTTGATATACTATGTTTTAATGTTTTATTAACAACAATCAATTTTCATACTGTAGCAATATTAAAAAAATTTGCCTTCAATCTTATCAATCATACTAATTATGATAATCAAATCCATGAAAATATTTGAAATATTTGGGGCACACTAAGCAAAATTTTGTAATTTCTGAACATAATAAAGAATTTAAGAGCAAATGGTCAAACAATTAGAGCTGAAATAATAAAAACTTTATAATATTCACACACTGGGAACTGGTTCAGTATTACATCTAATTAAAAACAACATTAATGTTTTATATCTTTATTACTGCAACATATCTTATTGTTACTAGTATTCTCTAGTAATTGGTGGAGAAAATATTTGTATAATGCCCTTTAGGAATGAATATAGTTAAGGAATTTCTAAAAAGGTAGCAAATCAATGCAACCATTGACTTTGATGAAAATAAAGAGACAGTATTATAAAATAAAGTGATGGTACGTTGCATTTTTCTTTTACTCTATTCCCTTAAAGTTTATGTAGGATGAATTTGCAAATTTGGTTATTTGCCCATAAAATGTTAAAACAAAAGGTTTTACAGCTAGATGCTGTTTTAATGCTAGCAACTCAGTTATGAAGTGGTAATGGCACATGTTTTCAGCTAGACAGACTGAGCCAAGGACAGTAATGTGCCTATGCCTAGAAGCATAACACAATGGCTGTAACTGTGTTTGGATTGATAGCCGCATATTCAATAGTCAAGCATCTAACTTCACAGCCTTTGTGCCTTCACAGCCAACCCTATATTATTTTAGTTGCACTGAAAAAAATTTCTTAAAATCTAATACACATTCTGTGATTTATTTAATTTATATGTTTAATAGAAATACTTGGAAGTAAATATATTTGTTCATGTATAACTCTGTATTTATATATTTTCATTTACATGCTCTATATATTCCTTTTTAATTGATTCATATAGCACTTATATATAAATTTAAGCCCATAAAGTAGGCCTCTTTATACATACATGCATACACACATCTATACATTCACTCAAAATCAATATATTTACATACAACTATGTATGAAAATATACATTTAATATACATTTTTGATATTTTATTTAGTTCTCATTTCTATATAAATAACATTAGAATAAATCATATTGTTCATGTAGATTTTTTAATGGTGAGAAAATAAAATATTTCCCAAAGACAGAACAGATCTGGGAAAACTTTAAATATCTTAAGTGAATTCATTTAGTATTAAATTCCCTGAGTACAATATTGCTGAAGCCAATCAAAAAGAATCTATCCAAAATAACAAAATGTTATCAAGTTGACGGATCTTTGTAATCTAATCCATTTAATTGTTAAAACAGATTAGGTAACAATTATTATCAACTTAAGATGAATAATATCCAAATTTGTACCTAAACCACGAATAAATTTTTAGCTTTACTAATGATGATGATACAAATATAAAGGACAACAATATTGGTGATAAGAATAACAATGTTAATCTGAAAAAAATAATGTTTTATTTAAATTTGTGGAAAAGAATATAAGTTACATAGATACTATAATGAAAATATAAATAAACTAAGCTGAAATTTTGATCACTATATTAGGTTAAACAAGAGTGAGAAGTAACCTTTTTTTTAAATATTTATTTTTAATTCATCTTCCTAAATATTTTACTTTGTACACAAGGAAACATTCAAAAGAAAACTGCAAAAGCTAACAGATAATAAACTCACATATTTCTCACATAGTTCTATGAAATTTTCATACTGCTAGTTATAAATATTTTGGGAAAATAATTGTAGGATTCAAGGTTCAATATCATTTAACTGAGGATTGAAAATCAAATACATTTTATACCACTTTTGCAGTTTTCATTTAAAAGCCTTTCGTATAAATCATATATACACACATGTGTGCATGTATGTATACATACACACATAGTTTATTCTTATAAACAATTTAATAATCCTTACAACAGAATTATGGTCAGATATTAGTAAAATTTTGTCAAAGAATGTTACAATTTAGCTGTGTGTTCATTAAACACGCTAAAAAAACATCAGTCAAATATTGACAATCAGTAATCAATTTTCTGTCTTTTAATATTTTTGCCATTTTCATCTCTTCATTTTTATCTAGTGTCCTCTGATCTCCTTTATACTGCATTTGAAGGAGCATAATTTTCTTCTTCTTCTAAAGGTAGTGTGACAATTGTACCTGTGACAAAAAGACAACAGAGAATAATCAGTAATGCAACTATTTTAACAAATACATTATTGAAGACAAATCGATTGTTAATTCCAATCTAGTTATTACAAAATTTCACTTAAACTAATCATGTTTTTCTAATCATAATTTTAAAATAAGTAACATTAACAGACAATAGTTTTAGTGGTTTATAAAAAGTAATTAATGCAATAAATGAAGAATTTTAATTGCAAACCAAAATTTAAATGTATATACCATTCACAGAATATTTTTTAAGTGTGTAAAAATCACCTTACAAATCACCTTAGTACTGATATAAATATATACACATTGCTCACTGCAGTTAACAACAGGATATGTGCCATACGATAAGAAGACAAGTCAGAATCTCAAACAAAGCGATTTAACCAGGAACACCATGGGATGCATCAATTGAACTAACACAGAGCACTAGTGCTCAATCAGCATTAAAAATTAAGATGTACTATGAATGAAGAAGCTAGAGTAGCAAAGTAAACTATGAGATCAAATCTGGATCATCTGCACAGTAACTTATAATAATAACTATATCATGACAGATTTAGTGAGGTATCATTATATTAGACATAGTAATTCTGGATATTTATGGAAAGCTAAGAATCTGAAATCTGACTTACCTTGATGTTCAGTAAATAGCACCATTGATCTCCGAGGGTTAGAATTGGGTACATTAAACTTTTGATTATTACAGCATGGACATGCACGTTCATGTGAAAAACCAGGTCTGCAGCCAGCAGTTGTTGTTGTTGTAGAGGAAGAGGTAGTAATGGTGGTGGTGGGATACAAAGATTTTTGATCATAGGACAAAAATCTTGAAGTGGATGGGGATAGTACAGAGAGGGAAGGATTTGTATCTTCAGATTGTTTGGAAGAGGCTGATAACTGAGGAGGTATAGAGGCTAATGATTGAGGAGGGGAGATTATGTTTTCAGTTTTCATTTTGAGTTGTGATGACCTGACTGATGGCAGAGTGTGATGTAATGGAGATGATGAATTACTAGTGCTAGACTGGCCTCGGCCTTTAGAGAGTCTGTAGTGCTCCCATATTTCTTCACCTCGGCGTAATCCAGTTAAGACTCCAGTCAGAGGACTGACTATTGCTGCTGAAGGTGGAAGAGGAAGTCCACAAGTTTTTAATTTATTTCGTAGAGAAGGGACAGAATGACGGTTATGAAAAACAGAGCTGTGTCGTCGTGTGTTTTTATGTCGGGAATGAGGGTTTGGAAATTGCTTTGGCAGCTTGCTCTCATGGCAATCAGGTGTATTTGAATGAGTGTCATTAAAAGGTTTTATCACAGTGTTGCTAATTTTCATTAATTCTTCTTTGGCACTGGGCTTGCAGGAAGATGATTTCACAGATACTGATGTTGTTTTAGTTGTTACAGAAGGAACACAACTCGTCTGAGCAAGAATGTGACTAGTTTCTGAAGAGAAACTTTCATCGCTACCAGATATGGCCGATAACTGACTCAGTGAATGTTCTGATGAAGCTTCACTAAGGTTACAAGAAGATATTTTGCGTGTTGGGTTGATACCATCATGAGCAGTTAGTTGGCTACCAACAGATGTGTCACTACTACTGCTATAGTCCAAATGGTACTCAGCTGTCTTGGTGTGCAAAGAATAGTTATCTCTTTTTCTACGAATATGTTGATGTTGCCGCTGATGGTATGCACTTGATAAATAAGATGCATGCTTTCTTTGTAATGAAGCAACATTGGCCTGGTCTACTTTTACACTCTCTGGTGTCTCACTCCGATATACATTTGAATCATAACTGCTTACATCACTAGGATCCTTGATGTCAGTGCTACCATAGGTACTTTGGTTACTATCAATATATGTAGAATCACTCATGCGACGGCAACAGTTGCACTGGAGACTTTCATTACTAGGGTTTTGGTCCGAGCTCCAGCTACCACATGTTGCTACTGTGCTTATGTTATTTTTACTACTAGAATACTCAGGGTCACTTTCACATGCATTGAGTTTTTGGGAAGGATAAAAGCGTGTTCGACCCAAAATCAGAGGGGAATTACTATAGATATTGTCAGAACTGGAAGTGGTAGTACTTAATTGGAATGAATGTGGCACTATTGATGAGGTTGTTTTAGAAGTAACATTTATTTCTTTGGATGTAGCATTAGTAGTAGGGGAAGCAGATGTCTTAGATGCATTGGTAGTATGGCGATTATATGATTTAGCAAGGTAAAGTGCCCTTTGAAGCGCATGAGTATAATCTAGACCAGAAGTACGGTTTTGGAATGAGTGAAGAAAATGTGAACGAGGTTGTGGATTGATGCTTGTGCTCATGTAGAAACTGGAGTTATGTTGATTAGAACCTGCTGTAGCAGTACTGGAGGACGGAATAACCATTGGGTTACCTACACAGCCACCTCTGGTGCTTTCACAAGAGGGACAAGCACGAACTGTGCTGGATATCATTCCAGGATACGTTGGACGAGATGAGGCCAAAGTCTCAAAGTAATCCATCTGACTGTATGCAGGAACATTGATACCAACTGAGTTGCGATGACTTGATGATTGTGGACCAAGTTGATGATGATGATGGTGATGCTGATTAAAATTATTACGGTGTTGATGAATACTGTTGTTATTACTACTGTTATTACCTAACGTTGATGTGGATGTGATGGCATTACTAGTGGAAGGAATGCCACCTGTAGGGCTGTTTGGTTGACTGTTAGTGACATCATGCCGAGAAATTCCACCTAATAAAAAAAAAAAAGCTAAAATTTAGTAATCAAAAATAATAGTCAATCAATGAAAGGATAATTGTTATCAAATAACAATTCAATTAGTTCTTGGGTTGTACACTGGACCTGTTGCCTAGTTTAATATCATCATCTGGTTCATAGGCAGAGTTCAAGTGGTTGGCATTAGGAAGGGCATCCAGTTGAAAAAAACCACACAAAATGAAGTGTATGAGTAAGGCATGGTCTCCAACCATACCTAGGGAGGGTGATAATTCTAAATCAGAACTAATTTGAGCCATGATGACCCACTCCAACCAATGCCAATCCAGAAAGCCGATATGAAATGAATTATGATGATGACAATGATATTAATTATGACAATGATATACAAATATTCAGTATTCTGTCAATTGACATTTTTAACTAATGATGAAAAGATAAAAACTGGAAGAAACTGAAATGAGAGGCATTCATAAACTTGTGTGACATATCAGCATAAAAATATTATCTTAAAATTAGAACTACCATTGATATTTCTTTAATACATGAGATGTACACACTTAAACAGTTTGTATGCTAAGAATGAAATTTTTTAATGCTATTTTCTTTAAATTCTTTTTCTTGATATTTTGTCTACTATTTAACAGTTTAATGTTAACCATAAGCCTACTGAGTCCAAATAGTCTTGAAGTCAATGATTTAAAGAGAATAATCCCATCTATATATCTTTTCCTACTTTTGAAATAAAGCCAAGCACTAGTTTTATTTCCAGAAATACAGAACAATAAAATCACTTACCCATGATGTTATGCAAGCACAGGGGACATGTTCGATTTGTCACCAACCACGGATCTACACAGCTCCGATGAAATTCATGTTGACAGGGCAAAACACGAAGTTCCTGAAAGAAAATCGAAGATCTCTGAAGATATTTTTTTTCTTTTAAAGTTTAAGTAATATTACTTCAAAAATTTAAATGCTTGAATTTAATGGTTGTTATGTTTTGAAGATTTTAAAAGAAACATGAAAATAAAGCATCAAAGCATTAACCGATTACAAGACAACAATTGTCATTTTATGTGCTTGTGCAATAGTATTTGCATGCAATCTACAGGGAAGTACAAGAAATCATTTTCTAATTCATTCTTAATGGCCTAGTATTTAACGACTTGTAAATTAAATTTTTGCACAAATTTTATTCAAATTACTCAAAAATGTAGTTTAAGTTGGTTGTCACAGTAAAGAATTTGGTTCCAAATTCTGAAAATATTATCAAATACGACAGGCATCTGAAGATGGCTTGAGGGTACACTGGTCAAAATGTTGCAAGATATTAACCAAGATAAAGACACTGGTCTGAATATAGAATATATCAATGTATAATAATGAAAATCCTTCATATCAGAAATTCAAACTAAATGTGTGTGTGAAAGAGAAAGAGAATGTATGCATAAGTGTGTGTGTGTGTACATCATACACATACACACACTATTATATCAACAGTTACATTCAAGTTTAATCACAATAAAGTTCATATGCTATTGGCATCAATGACCAGAGCCAGCACAAATTACAATTAATACTTGTTTCTAAGTGTTTTCTTGATATTGTAAATTCTGTAGAAGTCAAGTTATTTACCTGGCCATTTCTATAGTCTTCAAGACAAATGGCACATGCATCTGTTGTTGAACTTTGACTGTATAAATCTGAAGTTGGAGTGTAAGAACGTGAAAATTTCCCTTTGCTTCCTGTATATTTCCGTGTCTCCAGCTTGGATACTGCTCGCTTCGCCAATTCAGACACAGATGTCTATAAAATAAAATTTAGCACATTACTAAAAGTTCGTAGTAACCTGACCATTATTATGTTTAGAGTTTTATAAAGACTTTTAGTTATCTATAACAGCTTGTTGTGATTTCATGCTGTTAGCAGCTAAATGATTTAGCATTGTATACAGCTAGAGCCCAAAGAATTTTTTTTATAATATAAACATTGGATTTCTTCACAGTTCAAAATCATTTTTATCCAAACAAAAGACTACTACTCTTTGATCTTAACCAAAAGGCCAACGACTGATTAGTTTCAGTTAGGAATCTCATTAAAAAGACATTCCTAACCTATCAGTCATTCAACATTATCATTCAACTGTGAAATGCTTTGAGATACTCAAGGTCAGAAACATGTGATGACATTCCTATCTTATAGACAGTACTTGTGAATCTTACATTGCTAGTCCAATACCTAATATTCTCAATTACAAGAAGGGTACCAAAGTAAGGAAAGGAGATTCAATCCAATAAAATATTCATAGCTGTAAACTATTACAATCTGTGGTACTTAGAGCTTTGTAGATCAAACCACTGAAGATCAGAAATTCTTTGGCTGGCTGGAGATTATCCTTTCAACTGCATCATCCTTAGTGCTCTAAAATGTTAAGGCTAATAAATTTAGTTGATGTTCACATGGACAATTTAGTGCATTACAACTCTCTGAATTTATTCAAAGGTTCATATTCTAGCTCAAAATGGGTCATAATACAGCTCTTGTGCTAAAGCTTTTTATTGAAAGAACAGCAACTCTATCCAATAAAATTTTTAGGGTAAAAAAGATAGTAAATAAGTTATTAAGGAAGTATTTTTAAGTAGTAACAGAGTAAATTAAAAGTGAGTGAATAAACTTTTGTCTCATTCAGCAAATTCATTGTGGTGGGACAATAAAACAATAATTAAAAATAGAGAGTTTTTTTTTAATAAAGAATTCTAATAATATCAAAAATGCTGATTACAATTTGCTTAAACATAATCTATCAAGCCTGATGATTATTTTCCTATTGCAAAATAATTCTTAAAGCTTTCCAGACACCAACAAACTTCCCGATGCATTTTTGATATTCCAAAAGGAGATATATACAAGTTTAAAAATATTATTTTGTTCAAGACTGACAACTACAGCTTTACAAGTTTTACCAGACAAGGAAATGCTAGACCTCTTTAAAAAAATTCAAAGTCCATTGTACTTTTGAGATTAAATATTATTCCTTTAATAGAATTCTAGTTGGATATTCATTAGTTTATCATAAAAAATTAAGTTTTGATTATTTTTCTTTTCAAGAAATATACCTATAATAAATAAAATAATAATTTAATTTTTATTACTGATTTTAGTTTTAGTTCAGGAAATGTAGAACTGTGGAGGATAATTTTACATGGTTGTAGAACCACTCAGCAAATTTAAATTTTAGTTGCATCTGTTTCTCCTAATGGAGAAAGTAGTAAAATTTGAAAACAGGATTAAAGGAATAGTTTAGAGACATTTGGAAAATTTTTGAGTACTTAATACTTGCATGCAAAATCTAAGAAACCTAAATTCCAAACACCCAACATGTAAAATAGTAATGGTATTTTCAAATGTGAGAGAGGATGCTAAAATAGCAATGTGTTTTGTCTAAAGGCACATGTATTATGTATGCAAAGCAGATAAATTTACATGCCTATATGTGCCTAATATAAATATAGATACTACAGCCTCTTTATAGTAAAGTGATTGGAATTAATGAGGATAATCTACTATACAACTTTTATTGGAAATCTACGACAGATTTCTGAAAGCAAAACAATTACGACAGCAAAACAATTATGACATTCAAGTGAGGATTCTAGAACAAGCTACCATAAGAGTAGAGATTTACATAGCAAAATATTTTGAATAAAAAGTACATTTCTAAATCTGAATATGCACTAAAGTTTGAGACAAAATACCCAATATACATACATGAGTAAAAAAAATTCTTAATTGTCAGTAACTAGACATACATGTGCCCGATATGTAGCTCAGCTCTTTTCAAAGTCATGATTCTAATTGTCAGACAACCAGTTGTTGCCATATCAGTTTTCTAGGTTCGTAATGAAAACGTATATTATTGTTGGCCAAGATACATGTGTGCAGACATTAATGCTCACAAAGGATACAAATGTAACCATAATAACACTTTTATGTTCCAAAAATAAAACAACTGATCCAAAATTATGTTTAACATTTTCAACAATCTAAGTTTAAATTTAAGTTAAATATGCTTTCTGCTTCAATATAGTTCAATACATTTTTGTAAACATCTTAACACATGGATAGTCAAACAATATTTTGGTAATATATTGAAATTTAAGCTTGTCAGTTTTTAAAAACCAAACAAGTTCTGCATTTGTGATAGTAAGCAATAATATCTTAATATATAAAATAATACATGAAAATATGTATGCTCCAAGTTGTAGGCCATAGTTTTCCATCCAGTAGATGAAATTGTAAAGGGGTACAACTCATTAAAGGAGAAGGTCATAGGCTGTATTTAACATTTGGGATCTATGTTTATTTATGTAGAGATTTTTTTTCTTTTGCATATTTTTAAGAAGATAATATAAACCATATTCTGAATTGTTTTGATGCAACAATTCCAAGTGAATCAACATTACCAGAATAATTTGAAGGTTAACTTCTTATAGAAACTAGAGGGAATTCATTCATATGTCTGCATTTATTTTAGGTATTAATAAGCCTGAGAAAATTGCTAGTTTTATATAAAAATACACGAGATGGAATATTTTCTTGCTGCTTAATATATTTTGGGTTGTTTCTGTTGTTTTCTAATGGTTTGTTATATTTAGGATGCTACCACAGTTTTTAATCTAAATATCATAATTTTTGATAAAAAAAGACCTTTAAATAAATTCATTTGAAATTTCTTTGGAACAATACAAATATGTCATCAAGATTTAAGTACTTAAAAATACAAGAATATAAGCAAACACATATGTAATACAAAAGCAAAATAAGAAACATCATAATTTTATGACTACACTTGAAGAAGTGCTTTCTTGGAAAGACTAACTTCTTAAAATGCTTAATCAAGTGTAACTGTTCAGTTTAAATATTTTTTAGAAATAAATAAATACATGTATGTCAATGTATGTATATATTCTATCATGTAAGCTTTACTATATATGCATATATATGTTCTTTTAGGAGTGGAAAATAATGTAAGCAATCTTATAAGGATTAAACTGAATCTAAGCAAGAAACTTAACCAGGAAATTCTGTAAATTCCGCCAATAAAGTTCAAATATCCTCTGCTTAATAATAAATTTGATCAGGATTGCATTTTAGTAAATTAAATATTTGAGGAAGATTTATTTCATATATTCATAAAAATAGACTCAGAATCAAAGTATTTATTAATAGCATTATTAATACTAAAATAGCTACAATGCTTAAAAAATGTTATTGACATTTGACTTGAAAATACATTATTTGGATGTGAAAACCTGAAATACTGCCAACACCAGTAACTGAATTCTGCTCTTCAATATTCTCATCACCAACGCCACCGCAACCACCACCACCATCGTCATCATCGTTCTTGTCATCACCACATCATCTCAATTTATATCCACAATGACAAGGGACTACAAGTGATGAGATGCATGGTGAAGAAGATCCATCCAACCCATGGAAGAAGGGAATAAAACAGGCATAAAATGATGAGTAGTGATGGTGATGCTGTTGGTGGTGGGGTGGTAGTCATGATGATGAGGATAATGATGATGAAGATGATGAGTCAATTAATGCCCTTAGTTTTAATTTATAAATTAGATATTAAAAAAATCGAAAGGACAAAATATGAATTTCATTATTTTTCAATCATTAATTTCAGCTTTGTACTTTTTTTAACAAGTAACTTCATCTGAGGTCAACTGGTAAAATTTAAAAAAATTACTTCCTGAGATAATAGTTGTAGTAGCCGTTTAAAACACACATGTCCTCAGCCCCCTCTTATTTACCATAGTCCTCCAGGCAATCACAGAGGAGTTCAAGACAGGTTGCCCCAGGGAGCTCCTCTATGCTGATGACCTTGCTCTAATTGTGGAGTCACTATCAGAACTAGAGGAGAAGTTTCAGGTGTGGAAGCAAGGTCTAGAATTGAAGGGCCTTAGAGTCAACCTAGCTAAAACCAAAATCCTAATAAGTAGGAAGGTAGATAAAACACAAACCCCTTCAGGTAGATGGCCCTGCTCAGTATGTAGAAAAGGAGTAGGTAGTAACTCTATAAGATGTACCCGGTGCAAGCTATGGACACATAAGAGGTGCAGCAACATCAAAGGCAGGTTAACTAG
>NC_068981.1:54435822-54451800 GCF_001194135.2 Octopus bimaculoides | reverse complement strand
GCGGGTGACACGTAAAAGCACCCACTACACTCTCTGAGTGGTTGGCGTTAGGAAGGGCATCCAGCTGTAGAAACTCTGCCAAATCAGACTGGAGCCTGGTGTTGCCATCCGGTTTCACCAGTCCTCAGTCAAATCGTCCAACCCATGCTAGCATGGAAAGCGGACGTTAAACGATGATGATGATGATGATGATGTAATCACTTTTATTTTATTTTTTTTGTTGTAGTGGAATAGTGTCAGTGACAAAGTATGACAAGGTTCCTCACACAATTCCATCTACTGTATGACAAAATGTTTTGACTGAAGTTATTACAAAATAAAATAAAAATGAATATAATGGAATGTGTATATTTTAAATGGCTATCATGACTCTACCATGATGCAGTTGTTAAATCCTTTCATTTTACTATTGCAGATTTTTGGTTGCTCCTCAATGTGTTTGTTTTGACTTCAAAATGTATGTGTGTACATGTGCATGTAAGTATGAGAATGCATGTGTGTATGTGCACGTATGCACATGTGTATGTATACACACACATACATACGTACATACACATTTACAGAGAGCAGAAACTAACACAAAAATGTAACTGAATATTAGAAGTTATATTGTGCTTACCTGCCTCTCCCGACGGAATTTCCACTGTAAAAGTAAAATAAATTTCTATAGAAGGACAATGAGACACAAATACTAGAATATCTAATTTATTAAATTTTCCAACAAAATAAGACAAAAGTTATCTAGTTTTTGTTCATTTCTGATTTTAAATCTTAATTCTATTTTGTAGAATAATTACTATTTATTAATAGTAGTGTTGAAAGAAAATTTTATAAGGCTAGTACAAGCAAGGTTAGTTATAATAATAGTTTGAAGTTGATAAAAATGCTATTTTGTCATAATGAAACTTTAATAATTATGTCACAAGAATTTATAAACTTTGAAAGAATGTGAAAAAATTTGTTTTTAACAGTTGAGCAAGTAAATATAGGATTAAAAAACCCTTGGGATAGTAAAAGTTAAAGGCTGCCTATGGGACTCAAACCCATTTCTTCTGTAAACATGACTATTTTAATTTCAAAGGAAACCTTAATATGTATGTAGAAAATACAAAAGTTCTTACCTTTAACAAAATGGAAAGACACACGAAAAAGAATATTATAAATATTGTTACAACGATTGCTCGATATATTGTCTAAAAAAAATAGAGAGAAAAAGGGAATGTATTTAGTTACTTCTGTGTTTTTAAATTTTCATATAAGCATATGAAATATACATGTCGCAAAAACGTTATTGAAATATATCAGATAATAAACAATAATATACAAAAAAATGATAGGAAAATAGTAGTTATTATGAAGCAATTCTTTAAAAACATTTCAAAGATTACAATAGATTTAAAATATGAATGTTACTTTTGAATGCAAAACATTATTTTTATAGTGAATCAGGCAACTTCTCAGTAAACAAGATTTAGCTTAGTTAAAATAATAAGATAAAAATCAGTATTATATGAATGATTCTTCATTTAAAAAACAATGTTCTTTTTGTTTGCAGCTGTCTTGATCATTAACTATGTTATTAATTATTTTTTAAAAACTCTTTTTAGTTAAGTCTTACTATTTTAGTTTACTCATATAAGAACACATAACCCTTTTTCTTTATTTGAAATAAATCATTTACACGGATAAGCAATATCTTATTGAAATTTTCATATTTTGTCTGAGAAGTTTTAATACATTAAAAGATTCATTAATGTGTGGGTCCCCACTTCCTTTACTATATACAGTGCATTTTTTTAATATAATCTTGATACTTCTTGTTACTAGTTATTATTTTACCAAAATTCTCTCTTGTTAAGTTGACTCCAACAAGACTCAGAATAATAAAATATCAAACTAGATATTTCCTAATTTTTTTCATTGCCATGCTCTCTTCTGTTAACCTTCTTGGATATGATACCTTGAGAGTACATTCTTGCACCACTCAAAAGCTATCCCCACCCACCCATGTAAAATGCAAGGTAACCATGAATCTCCTCTACAACAACATACCTGTTCCTGTTCCCCTTATCATACCTTAACTTCTTAACACCTTGCACAAAGCAACTGTTCTATCTCCTATCCTCCCTCACTAGTGCTGGGGCTACAAAAAAAAAAGCACCATAGAAACCATGCCTTAATTGAGACACCAGAGCAAGAAGTGGTTCACTGACCCATATGATCCTATTAGAATGTCCAACCCATTGCAGCATGGAATGAAGACATAAAAATGATGATGGTACTGCAAAGCATCCAGTTTGTTTCATAATCATCTGTGCAACTTCCCTGTTACACAAATTTATTGTGTGTGTCTTTCTGTGAGTACATATCTGAGGGTATGCACAGACACACACACACTCACACATTGTATGTATACATTTGCATTGCCACCAACATTATCAGCAGAAAGCTACACAAAGGAAATATTTCCTTCATTTTATAACCTATAAAAATGTTTTTTAATTCTTCATAAGACAAAAGATTAATCCAAACCATTAAACTTCAGAAGTGACGAAGAAATAATAGGAATTAAGCAGGCATTTTGTAGTTGATTATCTCTTTTAAATAATATCTATTTAAACATAAAACTGAAATAGCTATATTCAAATTTAAGTTGATAGTGTCAACTGTACCTACCTCAGAGAAATAACTCAATGCAGTTAATTAATTACTTGATACAAAATTTCTTATTGTAAGCTATAAATTAATGCTTAAATATAATTATAAGACTCTGACTGCAGATGTTTCATTTTAGCTTAAGAATTAATATCATAATTGTATCTTTGATAATATAGTCCTTTCTGCTAAAGGCACAAAGTCTGAAATTTGAGGTAGGAGACTAGTCGATTACATTGACCCCAGTGTTTCACTGGTACCTAATTAATTGACCCTGAAAAGATGGAAGGCCAAGTCGACCTTGGTAGAATGATAATGATAATACTTTCTACTAAAGGCACAAGGCCTGAAATTAAAAAAAATTTTTTTTGGGGGGGGAGACTAGTCGATTACATTGACCCTAATGCTTGACTGGAACTTATTTTATCGACTCTAAAAGGATGAAAGGCAAAGTCGACTATGGTAGAATTTGAACTCAGAACATAAGGATGGACGAAATGCTGCTAAGCAGTTTATCCAGTGTACTAATGACTCTGCCGGTTTACTACCCTAATAATAATAATAATAATAAAACAACAACAACGACAACAATGATAATGATTTCAAATTTTGGCACAAGACTGGCAATTTGCGGGGAGTGTGTAAGTTGATTACGTCGACCCCAGTGTTTGACTGGTACTTATTTTATCAACTCCAAAAGAATGAAAAGCAAAGTTGACCTCAGCAGAATTTGAACACAAAACATAAAGGCAGACAAAATGCAGCTAAGCATTTTGTCTGGTGTGCTAACAATTCTGCCATCTTGCCATCTTGGTATTGGTAGTTGTAGCAATATAAATAAATATATTTGTACCTGACTAACTGGATTTACTGAATCGGGAAGTCTTTCTTCTGTAGTAAACCAAATCCGTACACGCGCTCTCCTCCCTTTTGAAGTATTTACAATTTCCATAAGTTTGGCAGCTTCTCTACCACGAATAATCACAACTGGTCTTTGCAGTAGTGTTTGAGAAGAACGGCGCAACTAAAAAATAAAGCAACAAAAGATTTTTCAGTATAAAAATGTCTAATAACTGTTTAAGGAAACAAAGATTAAAGTTTAAATGTTAGTTTTATCAATAAAATAAAATTGATTTTGCTTTTAAATTAGGAAAGATGTGAGAGCAAAACAACTAGGTGGGAGTGGGGTTTTACGTTATTTTAAGATATCACATTTAATATCCAGTGATATGTTAATGACTTAGTTTTATATAAAAAATGTTATTAATTATCCCTTTTAAGGTAGTATATAACTTTTAAGCCACTGACCCTGAATGGGAAGATCAGCAAACAGATCTCTGACTTGTTTTGGAGAATTTGTTGCAATTGCTTCCTCCAGAGTCATATCCCAATGATGATCATATTTGTTGCAAACAAATCAAGTAAAAAAAATCACCAAAAATAGTCACTGGATTTTGCAATTAATTTCGATTATTCCCAAAATTTATTTCCAAGTTATAAAAGTTGTTATTGTACAAAAAAATTTGTCACAAAAAATCACGTAAAAAAAAAAAAGTCACCAAAAGCAATCGCAGTAATGAAGAACTTGGGAATCCAAAATTTCAGGATTGTAGGTCCAGATTTGACCTGGAATGTTTTTAATTTACTCATAGAGTTGGCCTTTAGATTATAAAAATTGTTATCATACAAAAAAATTTGTCACAAAATGTAATGGAAAGAAATTGCCAAAAACAATCGCAGTAATGAAAACTTAGGAATCCAAAATTTCAGGATTGCAGGTCCAGATTCAGCCAAGAATGTTTTTAATTTACTCACAAAGTCAGCCCTTAGATTATAAAAATCGTACAAAAAAATCACTGAAAACAATCGCAGTAATGAAAACTTGGGAATCCAAAATTTCAGGATTGCGGGTCCAGATTTGACCTGGAATGTTTTTAATTTACTCATGGAGTCAGCCTGATTCCAAAATAGTATGATATGTTGGGCTACAGTCTCTAGGAGAAAAGTTTAAAAAGTGTGACGAACTGACATTCGGATTTATTATGTGAGAAGACAATATTTTTTTCTCCAGTGCAATACACACACACACACACATTACCTTGATAACATACATTTTCAGATATATTGGACTGATTGGTACTCTGTACTTCTTTTTATGTCTAAATATGCTGGCACAATAGAAACAATTGTCAGTCCTGTATGATGCAACCATTAAATATAGGATGTGATTTTTCTCCATCATTGTTCATATTGTTACATGTATGTGTATGTACGTATACATATATATGAAGTGCCAATCACTTAAAGGAATGGTAATTTGGTACTGCTCATCTCCTTTGTAAATTGGATAGATGGGTGTAGGTTGTTCAGAAGGATACTGAATTCTTTCACAATGTTTTGAGATTTTGTCCAGATTATAAAGCAATCGTTGAGGTACCTCTTCCATGCTTTTTCAATATACTTCCTAAATTCGGTGCTGTATCTCACCTCTATTTCCTGGTAGAGTTTTTGTTCTAAGTATCCTATCACAGAGTTTGCGTAAATGGGAGAAAACCTTGTTCCCATGGCTGTGCCTTTAATTTGGATGTAATTCTTTCCATTGAAGAAGAAAGTGTTGCTTTCCAGAATAAGTCTGAGTCTAATACAAATGTCACTGTGAATCTGTTGGAAATTGCTTCTCTATGTTTATCTACCCAGTATTTAATTACCTTTATTCCTAAATCATGTGAGATATTGGTGTAAAGGCATACTACATCAAAGTTCAGTAGGATTGAGCTTGTTTAGGTTGTTTTGGGAAGATGGAACAGGAAATCGATGCTATCCCGAATGAGGCTGGGTATGTAGGTACATACAGTGGTTTCAAAATAATGTCGATGAAATTGCTTAGACAATGGGTAGGGCATGCTGGGCCAGCTATAATTGGTCTTAAGTTTTAAGTCTTTTGGATATAGTGATTTTATGTATTCACTTCCTTGTTCTTTTACTTATGTATTTTTGGTAAACCATAAAAGTTGCTGGGTTTTGGCTCGAATTGGTGATGTATTCTCTTTCATTGTCAGTGAATGAGTTGTAGTGTTTTGAAACCAAGTAAAATGTGACAAATCAAGCTGACTTCCACTTTAAGTGTTTTTAGGTAACTTTTGACACTTTAATCTAGTATTTTGCCCTTTTATTTTCAATTGTCCAAAATAAATGATCTAATATACAACATAAAAATAAAACAAAATTATTTCAGTACACTACAGGAATCATAATTGAAGGAAGTAGTAGAAAAATAAGTTGTTGA
This sequence comes from Octopus bimaculoides, assembly GCF_001194135.2. Lineage (NCBI taxonomy): Eukaryota > Metazoa > Mollusca > Cephalopoda > Octopoda > Octopodidae > Octopus > Octopus bimaculoides. The sequence goes on along the minus strand of NC_068981.1, from coordinate 54,445,859 downwards.
TACCAGGGTTTTCGTTAAAATAAATGGTAAGAAGCTCACTTTGCAACCTCACAGTTTTGGATTCAATCCCAGTGTGTGGTACCTTGCACAAGTTTCTTCTACTATGGCCTTGGGCTGACTGATGCCTTATGAATAAATTTGATACATGGAAATTGTGTAAAAGCCAATTGTGTGTGTGTGTCTCTGTGTTTGTCCACCACAACCACCACCACCACCACCACTTGATAATTTGTGTTGGTTTGTTTGTGTCCCCATAACTTAGCATATCAGTGAAAGACCCAATAGAATAAGTACCAGATTTTAAAACAAATAAGTACTGGGGCTGGTTGATTTGTTCAACTAAACCCTTCAGCCCATGACTGAAACAAGCAAAAGAGAAGTGAATCAGAACTAATCCTGGGAACAATATGAAAATTATTCAAATATAACAAAGTGTACCTGTCGAGCTGCATCTGGATCTTCTGTGATATCAAATACTATTGCTGTTGCTCCCTTCTCAATTGCTCGTTCAGCCTGGAAACAGAGAATAGATATATTTAAAATAGATAGTCACATATTCTAACACGGAAGTTTCAATACAGTGTATAGATAGTTACATACAGGAGTTGTGTATGGATGTAGCCAGTTGCATACAGAAGTGCCGATCACTTAAAGTGGATAAATTTGTGGAAGAGGGAGACCCAGGAAGACTGGACAAAGTATTGAAGGCTGATCTCAAGACACTGAGCCTTACAAAGAAAATGACTAAAGGCTGCAATATCTGGTACATTGCTATACTCAAGAGGACTCGTCTGCCACAGCAGAATTGATACCAGTGTTGGTGCCACATAAAAAAAGCAGCCAGTACACTCTGTGGAGTGGTTGGCATTAAGAAGGGCATTCAGCTGTAGAAACCATGTCAGAACAGACAATGGAGCCTGGTGCAGCCCTTAGTCTTACCAGCTCCAGTCAAGCATGTGAATAACTTCTCTTCTAGGGTGAAAGGAATTGTCCATAAAATGTAACTACATGTTCCATGACTTTTGGAAAATCATATAAGAATTCCATGGCAAAATAAGTTTGGGAACCAAATACCAAAATGTTTGCTGGTCTATTTGGGATAACCTTGTGATAACTTTATAAATTATAAGGACCCAAGTTTGTAGGTCTATAGGCAATTTTGTCATTTTCTAAAAGGAGAGGTTATGATAATTACATAGAAATATTCAACAGGACCAGTTCTACTCTTGATGTCTTCTATGAAATGTTCTCTCAAAGCTGCAGAGGTGTGCAGCTGCACTGCCTACATTGGTTTTGTGTTATCAAACTGTTACTATTCATTTTAATTTACAAATGAGCTTGATAGGTTGCAATAAAGTTGGAACACAATTTACTAGTTTTGAATTTAAAATAATTTTTACCAAAAGAACCATAAGTTCTACACAGTGGATGAGAAAAATTAGAGAGAATGTTGATTCCATGAGTATTCTATCTTAGTTTTCTCTATCACAATGTCACTGACAGACTTATATAAGTTTGGGAGATTTGTTATTTATATTGCTTTTATTTTTTGAAGAAAAATATTATTTATAAAAATTACAATTTATTTTTTATTATTGGTACCATTAAAGAAAAAAGGACAAGGTAATAGTATGAAGAAGTTGGTGACAGCAGTAATGAAATTACCAATGTCACCATCACTACCAAATTAATTCACCTAAAAGTCAGTATACACTCTACATATCCCTCTCTATGGAATAACATTCAATTTAGGAAAATAATCAATCTTCTGCCATTTTATCTGTAAACTTCTTAGTTCTACAAAGAATAACTTTATTGTTAAATTTACAAAATCATGAAATTGCAAATTTAAATTTAATTTATTCCACATTTAACATATTTAACTTATTTATCTACCAAATTATTCTACACGATAAAATTTTAATATTTTATGCAACATAGTTGAAAAGAGTTGAATCTATAGACTAACAACCAAGTAGTGGCTTGATCTAGTTCAAAATATATCTCCTGGGTTAAGCTGGATTGCATTACTACTGAGATGACCTGGGGGAAAGGATCAGGTTTTCAGGATTTTTAACATCAGACGCATTCACTCAAATGAGTCTGTCAGGGTTGATTAGGTTCCAACTTAATCCCAGTAGCATCCACTCACAGATCAAACCCCTTAATCAAAAACCATTTGGAGGCTTTCTCTGTTGCTTTGTTCATTGACTGAATTACCCTTGTTTTGTTAGCTTTCTTATGCCGAATCAGTTAAGGACTTTGCAGGATGAGTATCCTGTAAAACTCTTACAGCCCACCACCCCATGGGTTCACAGGGACCTCTGTCCAGCATCTATCCTGGCACTGCTCCAACAGGATCTAGTACTCTGTATATTTTCTCTCATTGGCTTCTTTGATGTGCTCCTCTCAAAGTATTTAGTTATAGATATCAAATTATATGTTTACCTTTTCATACATAGACATCATACAACCAGCCATTTGTGAACCTTCTAATTTCATAACACCAACCCATTGTTCCGGATAAGCCATGTAGTCATCATTATTACACAATGCCACAGGATGAACCTATAAAATTAAAGAGAAGAAAAAAAATGCACTGGATTAGAAAATGTCAATCACAATATTAAAGCTGAGATTCTCCTTTAATTAAAAATTTTCTCATTCTGAATTAATATGTTAAGCACTATAAAGTAATTCAACTTTTAAAATATTTCAGCTTGAATGAAAATGAAAGCCTGAAAACAGATTCCATAAGAAATTAAATTTATGGTTTCTTAAATAAGCATACAGAGTGAGATTTTCAAAGCTTGTCTTTATCCAAAGCATTAGAAATATGTGAAGTTGTCTAAACAGGAAGTGAAAACCAGCTTCTGGATTCAGCTGGCTGAAAATTTGTATAAAACAACTAAAAAATAAAGTTGAAATGGTAGTAAGAAGAAGTTAACGCTTAAGATTATTTTCGTTTTTGAGAGTTCACAATAAAGATTAATTGTTCTTAACGAAAAAAGTTATATTTGAAAGAGAAAACAGGGAATTCTATTCTTTATACATTTTGTGTAACAGTTATATTAACACAGGTAAAAAAATAATATAAAATTTTCTCCAGCAATTACTGAAGTGCACCTGAGCACTGTATACAATAATCTCACTGTTGCTATAATTGTCATTCCAATATCAAAGGATACAAAGTTTTTCTTTAAGAACAAGCAAATTAATCTTTTTTAACAATTTACTTGTTAGGAGTTGTCTCCCTTACCCACACTACCTTATGTTTTAGACTTTATAAGAATTTTCACTCTTTTAATAAACTAAATATAATTTCAGCTGTTTAGATGTCCCCCCCCCCCGCATTTCTTCGTTCATTTGCCATCTTAATATTTACAATTTCTGCTTCTTTTTATTATTATTATTGACCAGAAATCATATTTTTTAACAAATACAAAAATAACATCTTTCATCTTTCTTTCAAATTTTCTATTTAGTTTATCAAATTATCCATAATTTTTCAATAAAAATATTCCCAGTTGACTCGACAAAAAGATTCTGTGCATATAATTTGATAATATAAAAGCTAGATTAACTTTTAATACTTTCTGAGATATGAGCAATGATCTTGTTAGACATTCCTTTCATATATTATCTAATCTCCTACACTTATATGTTTAATGTATTACTGATATGAAAGCTGTCTTGCAGTGTAGAGCATTACTTATCTTTAATAACAAGTCAGTCATCACTGATAACATAAGAGCTATACTTCAGATAGCTTTTGACAAGAAAATCAGTGAGTAACTTAATACATAATGAAACATTACAAACTGGAAGAATCTCCGTTAGATAACAGTTGATTTGGTATTTTTAGATTTTATTATCTGACAATACATTAACAAGCAAGGAAAGAAAAATTAAAAGAAAATGTTTCTGTTATTTTATTTATTTCAGATGAACATAAAATGTAAAAAAAAAAACAGAAACTCTTCATTTAGATGAAAGTCAGTTATGATTAATGTCAATCTATTTGTCTACTAATCACAAAGTAGACCCAGTGGTAGAGACTAAAATAGTTAATATAACTTGGCTGGATAGGTGATGCACTTTTACTGAGTCTATGTAAACATCTATCTCGCACTCACTCATTCATTCTCTCCCGCCCTCACTCTCTGACCTCTATTCTGTTTATCACTTCATAAACATTAAATTAGCTAAAAGTCTCATCAGCTGATAAATTCAGGATTAAAAAAAAAATTAAGATAATTTGTTCAAAAATTATTTTTAAAGATATTTCTACAATATCTCTTTCATATAATTAAATTCTTAGAGACTCTTAAAACTTAAGTATTTGTAAGTATATCTATTAAACCTACATTTGATGTTAAAACTCATTTGCATATTCAATTTATCATTAGATGATGATGATGAGGAGGAACAGTCTCTAATCTGACACAACAGTTATTATCAAACTAAAACAGAGGTTACAATTGAGGTCTGTTCATTATTTATGTAGACTAAACTTTCCCTTAAGACAGGCCTGCTTTTCAAGGTCAGAAAATACCTTTCTCTCTCTCTCTCTCTCTCTCCCACACAATCATTTGAAAGCTATATCCCCATAAAAAGCAAATCATCACAGATATGTCATACCTTTACTCTTGTCTTTTCTACTCCTTCTGTAATAACTCCTACTTATTCAAGCCCTGCATGCTGTGCAATCCAAAATATGGTTAATGCAACTACCTCTTCCTCTTTTCATTTTTACTGTCTTACTTTCCAAACCTCAGAAATATTCAGTCCTATAATTCCCTGGAACTTTCACTCTTCCTATGTTTTCTTAACTGATGCTGATCTACAGAAGTTCAAGTTGAACATCAACCTGATCGACCTCACCTATCTCATGAATTAACAAGGGAGCCAGTACAGATGTTCAGCTAGCTAGAAGTAGTAGTGAAATCACTCTCAAATATCTTACAAAGTAAGATAACATTTGATATTGTATTCTTTGACATTACCCATTATTACTGATCACAAGTCTTCTCAGCCACAATTAACATGAGGCTAAAACAACAACAATAAACACACCAGTTAGGGATGCACTGTAAAGACTATAAATACCACCTTTTATAATAATCATAAAACTAGTAATTAACTAATGTTGCTTTTTTTTTAATCCTCATAAGTATTTCTAATTGGATTTTTAATGCTCACTACATTAAATATAACACTAGCTTGACTATTGTTATTCATGCAGACCATGTCTCTGAGTAATTTATTCTCTAAATCATCTTTGCCCTATCTTGGTGCTGAATGTTGTTATCATTAGCAGAGTGCAAGGCAGCAAACTGGCAGAGGTGTTAGAACACCAGGCAAAATGCTTAGTGATGTTTCATCCATCTTTATGTTCTGAGTTCAAATTCTGTCAACATTGACTTTATTTTTCGCCCCTTCGGAGCTGTTAAGGTAAGTACTAGTTGAGTAATGGGGGTAATATAATTGACTTAGCCCTCCCCCAAAATTGCTGGCCTTGTGCCAAAATTTAAAAGCATTATTAGCAGAATGCTGGACTAAAAACCTGACTGTATTTAGTTTTGTCCTTGTATGTTGCAAGTTTTGATCTTGTTTTAAATGCCTTAATTTTTCATCTGACCATAAATAATAACGTAAGTACCAGATATATAGTGGCACCGGTCCATTCAAATACACCTGTCTCCTATAAATTATGGAATTTTTTGTTTCTTTATTCTTAGTGCAAATTTAAACCTCTAATACTTGTTATTGAATTGTTGGTGCTCACTTGTGTATTCCATCTTACACTTTTTTCTTTTTATCAACTCCTTATAAATTGCACTTACTACTTTCACACTTCTGATGTTATCATCATTATAGAGACTTCTTTTTTCTGAGGAGAGAAGACAAAAATCATTGTCTCATTAACTTTCCTTCAACCAGTTGATACTTTGGATAAAATTTCTTTGCATTAACTCGTTAGTTGTAGAACTACTCTTTTCACTCTGACAAACTAATAACATGGGCGTTTAAAACTCAATATTACTCAAAGAAGTCAAAATCTGTGGGGAAAATTAAAGTTGTTGATATTCTATTGGGTCATCCCATAAATAAAGCAGTTTTTAAATACTTCTTTTATTTTTCAAAATTAAAATAAAGTTCTTTTTTAAATCTAAAATATACTCTACTTCATTTTCTATAATGCTCTTCCATCTAACTGGTAGACTTACAAGGCCCTTCTTCCAAAATTTACTTGTCCATCATGAAAAATACTCCTCCAGTACTGTTCTGACTTTATCTACAGAATTCATATTTTTTCCATCCAAATGATTTTGAAGACTGTGGAATATATGATAATCAGATGGGGCAATATCCATCAAATATGGTGGGTGGGGGCATCATTTCCCATTCAAACTGCTCCAGCCTTTGGAATGTCATCCTTACTGTATGTGGCCAAGCATTATCCTGATGGAAGAACACCTTTTGTCTTGAAACCAAAGATGGTTGTTTTTCTTCTAGTGCTGACTTAAGCTGCTCAAACTGCTCACAGTAGATTTCTTTTGTTATCGTTTAGTTTGGGTTTAAAAGTTCAAAGTGGACTAACGACATCTTATGTGGGTGAAGACCTTCTTTAGCCTGGGGTGCCGGTGTTTCTCCTTTCCCTACCCACTGTCTTCGGCACTTGACATTTTTATAGAGTACCCATTTCACTATTCAGTCCAAAAAAGATTCATTCGTGAGATGTGACAGCAAATAAGAGTACACATTCACTCTCTGCGCACAATTAGATTCCAAAAGTTTGTGAACCCACTGACCCAATTTGCTGACTTTTCCAATGGCATGCAGGTGTCAATAAATGATTGACTGGCCAAATCCAAGCTTCTCTGCTAGTTCCTCAACAGTTACAATGAGATTTTGTTCCACCAGTGTTTGTAGGACATCTTTGTTGAGCTCTACAGATCTTCCAGGACGAGGCTCGTCTTCTAGGCTGTAGTTTCTGGCTTGGAATTTCTGGAACCATCATTGACACTGGCTAACACTTATTGTCCTCGCACTTTCCATTACATTGTTGCCTTTATTGAACTCATAAAGCAAAATATGCTGAATATGCTCCTTTGTCACTTTCATTATAGCTTTGAAAAAAATAACTGTTAAAATCAAACTACACTCTTCAAAACTTGCACTAATAATAAGGACAAGGTAAAATTACTACCTGCTTTTATAGCAAGTTGATGCAAGTAGTTTATCCTGTCCCCTCTGACTTTTAGTTCATGCAGTTGAAAAAACTGCATTATTTATGGGATGACCCAATACAAAGGCTACAACAAAGTTACAGTTAAAACAATTCACACTCAATCAACTTACTTTTGCTTTCTTTCAAGGATAGAGCAAATAAGCATGTCTAGAACTTTTGATATTCAACTATTCAACATATTGTATGACCTCCAAAGCTTTACTTTATATGAACTACTATAAAAAAATAACGGAATATATACGTAATTATTTGTCATAATTTCTAACATATTTAATTCATCATGTGTTTAGTACCCAACTATAATAGAATGTCTTACAAGTTTATCAAAAGTTTCTACAATATATATTATCAAAATATAAGTAGTTGAGTTTGCATAAACAGTCCAGAGTTTTTTTTAACAAATACTTCTTAAATTAAATTTTAGTTACATTTGTAAATTAAAGTTTTATTATGTTTAAAACTATCGAAAAAGAAAAGAAAGATTCACTCAACTATGCCAGTCAGAAAAATTTTTTAAACGTTTTTATTGCTTAGTAATGCAAAGGAAACCAGCACCTGGGGCCTTTTGCAGGACCTCTGAGAGGAGTAGAGGAATAAAGGAAGATACTCCATTACATGCATTATCCTTAAACAGGAGATTTCATCCAAATGCTTATTTCTTTACTGCCCACAAGGGGGCTAAACATAGAGGGGACAAACAAGGACAGACAAACAGATTAAGTCAATTACATCGACTCCAGTGCGTAACTGGTACTTATTTAATCGACCCCGAAAGGATGAAAGGCAAAGTCGACCTCGGCGGAATTTGAACTCAGAACGTAGCGGCAGATGAAATACCACTAAGCATTTCGCCCGGCGTGCTAACGATTCTGCCAGCTCGCCGCCTTTCATCCAATGCTAACAATAAAGTAGACTTTATTAAAGATACTGAAGAATTAAGTACTAGCATTAAACTGGAAGATCGATTAAGCCTACCACCCAATAATGAAAACAGTCCATGAAAGGAAAAGACAAAGAAAAGAGATATAAAGAATAAAGAAGTTAATATATGTGTGTGTGTGTGTATGTGCATGTGTGTGTGCATGTGTGTACAAATCTCCAAACTAGCAAGGCTGTTTTCACAGGTTGTGCTGATTTGTTGTTTAGTTCCAGGTTAGCCCTGATTGAGTAGAGCAATGGTCAAAGATCTTCCAGCTGTGATTATTCTGACTTTTTGTATAAAAGGGACTACATTGTATGTGTAATTTACGGGAGATGTAGCTATTGTTTCTAGTAAGTAGAGTGACCGTATAAACACCTTCCTCATTGTTCCCAATGAAGGTATCAACTAATGTTACATTAACACCTCGTTAATCCACAAAAACAATACAACAAATGACTAGCAGCTCACCAAGTAAATGATGAAATACAGCAACAGAACAGCAATCATTGTAATCATTTTTATATCAATAGTGCAAAACAGATTGTTAGATTCTACATTTACAACTCCAATGAAAAGCAAGAAATATTAATATACAAATAATTTTATGCAAACCTAGTATATCAAAGTATTTCTATTAAATATCTAACTGCTGTATTTAAGGGGTTATACCAATCTGAAAGTACATAAAATATAATTTTTTTAAAATAATGGTGGGGGGCATACATTGGTAGAAGGCAGATTTAATTCCAAATTTTATTTAATTTGCTTCACGGGAAGGACTGTTCCAACGAAGTCGCATATTGTCCTCGCCTTCGAAATGCAAAGTAGATGGAACAGGGACAACTGATGAAGGGAAATATTCTTTATGTTGCATGTCTCGTTTCTCTGTTTGTGTTTTTCATTCTTTGAAAAAAAGTTCATTTTCTGTCTTCGTCTTTGTTTTCATTTCTCATTGTGTTTAACGTTTTTTTGTGATGTCCTGTACTCATATATGCATATAGATGTAGGTATGTACATATGTATGGTTATATGCATATATTTATATATTATTTATATTATTATATATATATATATACACAAATATATGCATACATATGTACACATATACATGCACACATATATACATATATATACATATAAATCTCGATATCTATATACATCTGTATATATATATATATATATATATATATATATATATATATATATATATATATACATACATACATATACATGTATACTATACATTATATATATATGTATATGCATGTATGTATGAATGTATATATGTGAGATAATAGTTTCACTTTAACAGTTTCAGTATTAATAGTGAAACTATCAAACTGAAAGTATCTGACATTACAATAGAGATGTTATTGTTTCACTTTTGACACATAATACTGAAATAGTGTAAGAGATTGCTCTGGGCTCGTATTAAGCAAGAAGTTGAAAATTTTTTGGGCTCATGACACTGCGCATGGACCCTAAGTAAAGCATGTGTAAAATTTGAATGAAAGCAGTTGGGTAGTTCTTGAGTTTTAGGGTTTTACACATACAGACTCACTTACAGACAGACATTCTTAGTTTTATATATATATATATATATATATATATATAGGTACAAAAAAGGAAAAAGACAAAAAAAAACAACAAAGTGAGGACGTGATACAGATTGTGTTACTGGACGCTTGGGAAAGGAAAGAAATATAGATATATATATATATATATATCCAGTAATCTTCCACACAGTTTCAATCTACTCAGTTTCACTTACAAGATTTGGATTGAGCTAAGCTTATGATACCTTGGTGACTGAAGAAAACTTCTTAACCATTTGCCCATATTTGTGTCTCCCCCCCCCCC
>NC_068981.1:54428982-54435784 GCF_001194135.2 Octopus bimaculoides | reverse complement strand
ACACACACACACTTTGCTCTTGTAAGAAGTATATAGAGTTCACATCTTTCTGTAGAGTCCTGTAGAAGATGACAAAAAAGCAACTCAAATTATGTCCTCTCTTGAATTTATACTCAAAAATAAAGCTTTTTATTGTTCCTGTACAAACCAATGTATTATAAAATGTTAAATGCCCAAGATTTCGTTTTTGGTATTATAATATCGATTTTAAAAACAGAAAATATATAAGCTAGTGTGGAGACATTTACACAGTCACTTCATCTGCAACAAATAACAACCAAACTTCTTTCAAATCACACCCTTACCAAAGAGAGAAAGACACATTCAACAATGCAATAATTTTATACAAAAGACAGGATTGTCACAGCTGGATCCTTTTTGATATGGCTGACCTTGAGTTGAACAACAACAGAAAATTTCAGACTTCAGTATTTCTCATAGTTATATGATATGCAATGTTATTATTATTACTTGTTTGAATGATAATTCCATTGAAAGGATTCTTCTTCCTGTTAATATATCATATTACTTCAATTAATTCCATACTGTTTAGCATTACACTTTCTTTATTAAACATACATAAATACACACACACACTTCTGCTGAAACCTAGCTCTATGTAGGTTGTCTAAACAGCTGAATGTTATCAACCACTGTCCTTTGTATTCTTACTTGTTTTATGTCCTCCTTTATTACAGTAAATAAATTAATTTTAAAGAAATAATCTTCTTGTCTCTAGTAAAATGTCCTTGCACTTTTAAGATACCCTTTTTATTTATTAATATCATCCTTTTAAAAAAAGATATATTTCTGTTTATATAGAGATTAATGAAATGTAAAGAGAAATGAGATGTGAAAGAAATTATCAAAAGAGATCAGATACTAAAAGAGGGTGGAGTGAAGATGAAATATCATGATTAAAAGTTTGGCTTCTTAAAAATAGAAATCAGTTTTTAAGACATGAAAAGGCTGAATGTTTTTCGAGAAAACAAAATGTCTTGATCAGCGATAGGCTTTGAATTATTAATCTATATTTCAAAAAGCATACTCTGCTACTGATGATGATGATGTTGTTGTTGTTGTTGTTGTTGATGCTGCTGCTATTGCTGTTGTCATTAGCATAGGTCAGCTCTGATGAAGTTGATTTATGATGAAAGTAACTCCAGCTGTGTCTAGCCATCTCTTTTGTACTCCATACTTAAAGTTACATTATGTAACATGTCCTTCCTTTTTTTAAGGTAGTAAGCTGTAATTTAAGAGAGATTTAGTTGCTATTTTTAGTAGGTTTCTTTGTATGTTTTTAGTTAATGATTTTGCTTGCTCTCTACAATCATCTAATAGTCTTAATTCTCTATTATAATTCTATTCACATTAGGAGTTTTATACAAATATTAAACCAACCTCAGTATTTGACTGATACCTTATTTATCAACCATGGAAAGATGAAAGGTGAAGTTGACTTTGGTAGGATTTGAACTCAGCATAAAAAAAATCATAATTAAATGCTGTAGGCATTTTGTCCATGATTGTAATGATTCACTTAACTATCATCAGTAGTTTATTGTTAAAGAAACATCTACTTTGCTATTTTCTAAAGGAAAGGACTGTATTCAGTACTAGGAGTACCCGGCGTTGCTTGAGTATTTAATACTCAGCAATGGTCTTAATAGGTTCTACCATTTTTTTGTTGTACATCTCTGAAAATTTTTTGCATTAAGTTGCAAACATTGACATTGAGTAAGAAGTGATTTTTTCCCATAGACCATAAATAAAGTAATAACAACAGAATGAAAGGCCCTGGAGAAGTCACAAGAGCATCTCAGGAGGTGTAACAATTGAATGTTAAGTAGCCCTGAAAAGGGCCATGTTATCGTTCTGACAATAGCCCTGAAAAGGGCCATGTTATCGTTCTGACAATAGCCCTGAAAAGGATTGTTAACCATTCACAGGTATAAACATCCTTTTTTGTTCACATGAAAAGCAGTGGGTGCAGTGCTGCCAAAACTCAAGCCATCTGCAAGGAGATTGAGAAGCAGTAGCAGACAGAATGAAAAAAAGACTTATGGCCTAAATGGAGGCCTGTTGTTGTTAGTGTTTGGCCTTGGGACTTGTTGATGGACATGGTAAAGCAAAGTCGAAGAAGGAACTGAAGTCAACACAAAGGACAAGGGCATTGCTTATCTGATGGAGTAAGAGGTATCCTGGATATAAAGACGTCTCTGATACGGCAACCAATAAGAATTGTTGCTTCAATAACATGAGGCAGCACATTATTACCACTAACCGCATTCTGTTGCACAGACGTGGTGGCTCCAGGTTCCTCAGCAGCATGACTGGAGCTCCAATTTTGAGGTGCAATTAATGAGGTGGTAGTCCAGAGGGGTCCAAGGAATTGAGGATTTCAGTGAGAAAATAAACAGCCTCTTCTTGGTCCACAACAGTGTCCACAGACTTGTAGGTGTGAAGGTTTCCAGGAAGGTTTCACAGTAGGTTTTCATTGAGTTTCGCAACAAATGTGTTTTTGGTAGTTTATGTGCAGATTGGGAAAAACAGCAGTTGTAAGGTCATCCACAGTGACCACAGGTGTGTCTAAGTGTGAGACAGCCATCTCTCCAGCTGCATCAGAGGGAGCTGTACCATCACCAATGGTGAGAAGTTGCCCGATTAGTTGTCGCTGAAAAGCTGGGCCCTCGTGTTTGTTGTAAGAGTCAAAATTGTCACGTCCTGCCACGGGGAAGATAACTTAATGGTGCCTTTTGGAATTATGGGTAGGGTTTGTTTGAAATCACCAGACAGAAGGAGGGAAATGCCTCCCATGGGGTTAATGCAGCCCCTGATGACTTCAAAATCTCCTGCAACTCTTCTGGATGGTCACTTTATTTAAGTTGGTGAATGCTGTCATAATCGTTGCCTTCAGTTCATCTTTAGTACTACAAGGAGTTTTGTTGTCTCTTGCTAAACTGCGCCTTGCACATAATAATCAAGGGGGTTGCAATCTGAGGAGTTAGGTGGCTAGATGTTAGGGGTGATGTGGTTGCAGAAACTGTCTGACGACCATGACTGGGTTCTCCTGCTTGTGTGGCATGGTGCAGAGTCCTGTTGCCAAACATAGGGTCTTCCAACAGCCACCCTCTTGACCCAAAGCAACACTACCTCCTCCAGGCACTTGATGCGGGCCTCCGTGTTGAGTCTGAGGCTATGTGGGAAGATGAATGGAGGCATAACGTCACCACCACTAGTGATCACTTCAAACACCATGATGTAGACTGGATGTTTGATTTTCATCACTCTCAGTACATGTCATCCGACAGACACCCAAACACTCTGAAATGCTCGCATTGGAGCTTCCAGCGCAAATACCAAGCAGTACAGTATGTCATTTCCAAATTTCTGGCAGAGTGAATTGCATCATGGTGTTGTTTTTCTCACAGACTGTGCCATACTGACCCTACTATACTGTGTAGTCAACAAAAATCTAAAACAAACATGCACATGCATGAAATTTAAGATATAAAATGGCGACAATTTACCCACCACACCCTGTGCCCACGCACACACATGCACTCAAAAATAGTGCTCCATCCACTGAGAGATAATTATTTAACATGCACATGTCATGTATTATTGGACAGATATGATATACAAGTTTGTCTGACTATTGCATTATCATAGGCATGAAACTTGTAGCTGCTCGTATTTAAATCCTCTGTATATTAAATTATACACGCACACTTACATATCCATAGATTTTCTGGAAATTATTTATAGAAATGTTGTGGTAGTGATATAGTGATAATGGTTGTGTTAGTAGTTGTGGCGATGATTGAAGAAGGATGTTTATTTTCTTTATAGCACAAATTAAGTATTCTCTGAAGAAAACTGTGCTCTTTTGAAAATTTTAAATGGAATTTTAAATGTGATGACAGAAATAAACTGATAAGCACTGTCGTATTCTTGATTCAGAAATGTGTGAAAAAATAATTAATAGGAAAAACTTAAACAAAGGAAAGTTAATTTGGTAAAATCAACAGTCATGGCGTTTCTTTAGATTTTTCCATATTTCTAATATTCCATTTCATTTTAGAAGCGAATTTCTTTTGTCAGTCATATAGACTTTTAGTTTATTTTTGCTAGTTTTCAGTGTATTTCAGGAGTGTTAAATATTCATTTAGCTAGCTTTTAACCTAAAGACAGAGGTTCAGTTTAAAATTGATCCTGAATTTAACTTGCATACTCTCTTCCCCTTCCCTGTGTATTTGTTAGTGATGTAAAGATAGATTAGTTTAAAACAGCCTTAAATGAAATAGTATCTGAAGGAATGTCTAAATAATCTTATCTCAGTAAACTCTATTTTAATACTTCAGAAACTCTTCTTTAATAAACTTTAATTTAAAATCTATTCTAGTGATAAAAAGTGAAACTCATCCACTTTAATTTATCATTTTTCTGTTTGTGCTAAAATTCACCATTTCTTGCAAACATTTTTGGAATCCCTCTATTCTCCAGACAGTGAAAACCACATCAATTATTCTTGTCTTTTCTTCAGTGCCAAAATCTATTTTAGTTCTTAACAGCTGTTGACTGTCTACTAGGCTTGCATATATCTTTCTTTAGTGTTCAGATATCACGAGATAATACACCTTTGATTAGTGGCATCATGTACCACATCCAGGTAAAAAGAGAAAAAAGCTACCTATCTCTCCTTGACTAAAACTCTTTTAGTCTTCTGGCCTATCATTATGTTGTTCTTCATTTGTTTCTTGATTCTTGTTTATCCACTATAAATCACTTTGATCTTCAGAATTTATCATTTCATGCTACATTTACTGGAATCCACCTGTTGGACCTGCTTCCTCCACTTGACAGATAATAACCAATCTTAGAAATAACAACCTATTCTCTCTCAAATTATACCCCCAGCCTTAAACAAGGATACTGAACTACTAGATACTCTTAGAGGGTGGGGGAAGGAATGGTGGTGGTTGTGAAGACTGGAATTTTTTTTAACCATAGGCCTGCTCAGCCAAGACTGATAGGGCACCAGGGGTGGTGTGAAGGACAGTAACAACTTCCCATGCTTTGTTTCTTCTTAATCTCACCAAGTACAGTTTTGCCTTTTAGTTACACTGGAATTTCTTAATTCATTTTCTTCATTCATTATACATTAATTGTAGTATTCTTACTTTGAGGACATAGGACAAGAGTATCCCTTTTTAAATATAACAAAAAAATTATTAAAAACAAAAACAATTTGGAATGGTACCTACCAAATGCATTAAAGACTTCTGTTTTGTATCAATATTTTCTGAAGTCTAGTTTTGTACCATTGAAGGATATGTTCCTTTCATTTGTAAATGCTATTGTCTGTTGTAAATGAATACACTGCCCTCTCATTAAATTCCACCCTCCTACCAAATCAACATTCCAACCACTTACTCACTGTTTCACCTGGCTATTAGTAATAGTATTTTATTTGTAAATGTATATTAAGTGTTATTTGTAGGGACACATACACACACGCACATATACTTATGTTGTTAAACATCAACTATAGAAATATCACTTGTTTGTACAGTATAGTTTAAGTATGTTGATACAAAAAATGTTAATTCTGTTTTGTAAAATGTTGATTGCTTATTTCACAAAATGTAGTTGAGATCCAATGTGTTGGTGAAGAGGTATTATTCTTTAGCATGGTTCTAAAGATGTGATTTTGATATCTGAGTCAGTTCAACAGAAAATAGGTCAGCAAAATATATAGGTAACTGGAATGATTTACATTCTCTTTCTTTCTCTTTCACTCTTTCAAAACAACTTTCTCACTGCTCTCTTAAAACTAATGTGTAACTTCTTCATCCTGCCTTATTTTTTTTCTTCTTCATCCTCAAAAGTAATTCATTCTTCTCTCTTTATCATAGACCCTTGTAGTTTGATTACTCTTCTAAATGAATAAAATTCTGACTTGCATGTGTTTGTGAGCAGCTGTGTGCGTGTGTCCCATATTTATTTTCATAAGTAATGAGTACCTACACATTACTTCCTACCTTCATAAAACTATCATGATTCTTTTGCTCTCTCTCTCTCTCTCTCTTTTAAAAGGAAGCAAAATGTTCTCCCAGTTTCTCTCTTTCTCCCTTACATAAATACAAATATTTATATCTATATGCATATATCAGTACCTTCTTGTACCATAATTAAAAATTGATTTAATTATAGTATGATAGAAGCTGCTTTTGTTATTGTTATTGTTGAAGTAGAGGCCCAGGTCAATGTTGATTGTAGGCAGGTCAAAGAACCGGTTGACAAACCACCAGCTACATAACTCCCCTATTGCCTTGATAGTCAGCTTTTAATTACAAGATATGCAGAGAAAAAGAAACTACAGGGAATTAAGCTTGAATTAACAAATTAATAAAAGGAATTATTTAGTGAAATTATTGGTTTATTTGCTCTCTTATAAAATAATCTCTTTTTATCAATAAGTAAATGAATATTTCTTAATTTACAGTTCTATATTTAAGAGATGAGGAATTATGTACATTTTTTACATTTGATGGATATTTGTCCTCATCTTGTTTGTTGTCAACACAATGTTTCGGCTGATATACCCTCCAGCCTTCATCAGGTGTCTTGGGGAAATTTCAAACCTGGGTTCTCTCTCATTCCTAAGGTATTTTTCGATGTTGTTGTTATTATTATTATTATTATTATTCAGATCACTGCCTGGAATCGAACTTGGAAGCTTGGGGTTAGTAGCCTGCGCTCTTAACCACTACGCCATATACCGGCATAGTGGTTAAGA
>NC_068981.1:54406474-54428972 GCF_001194135.2 Octopus bimaculoides | reverse complement strand
GCTACTAACCCCAAGATTCCAAGTTCGACTCCAGGCAGTGATCTGAATAATAATAATAATAATAACAACATCGAAAAATACCTTAGGAATGAAAACTCAGGTTTGAAATTTCCCCAAGACACCTGATGAAGGCTGGAGGGTATATCAGCTGAAACGTTGTGTTAACAACAAACAAGATGAGGACAAATATCCATCAAATGTAAATAATGTAAATAATGTAAATAATGTACATAATTTGTTCTCACAGATGAATTGTTATGCTGGTGAGGTTTTATTAGAATTATTGGCAAGACAGATTATGGTGCCCAACCTTCCGAGTTCTTTTACAGGACTTAGAAAAACTGAAGGACTGCTGCAATGTGTGACTCTGTGAGGGAAACATATTGAATAAAATCATAATTAACTGATCCTCCAGTATTTTCCTTTACCCAAATCCAGGAACTTTTCAGCACACCCTCATATATGTACATGGGAAAAAATATTAAATTGTTCTATGCAGTTGGCAATTCTTCATCATGACAACACACTGTACGAATGTATGAAGTTATCACATTCTTTTTGGCTTCATTTCTAAAAATTTAAACCCTTATCATGTCTCATTTTCACTCGATTTGCATTATGTAATTATTCAACTTTCAAGTTGTAGATCACGAGCCCCCAACCTCTTTTGCACTGTGGACCAGTTTCATGCAAGATAATTTTTTCACAGATTGGAGATCATGCACATAACAAAACACAATACAGTACATAATATATAATCTAATTATTACATATACAATACATAATGTAAAAACACCCTGCAGACAGCAATCTTTATATATAAAGATGAGAATGTGTGTCTGTCTGTGTGAATCCCTAAAACTCGCAAACTACACAACTGATTTCATTCAAATTTTACACATACCTTACTTAGGGTCCATGTAGTGTCATAGGCCAAAAAAATTTTAATCTTCTTGCCTGATGTGCAACCAGAGCAATCCTTTATCCCTTCCACTATCTCAGTATTACGTGTAAAAAGTGAAACAATAACACTTCTCTATTGTAATGTCAGATACTTTCACTTTAATAGTTTCACTATTAAAGTGAAACTATTATCTCACATATATATATACATACAATATATATATATATATTTATATATATATATTAATATATAAAATCCGTTCTGTCTGTCTGTTTGTGTGCTTATAACTGGAGTATTGTTTATCCAATCACACTGAAATTTTAAACATGGATACATGAGACAGCGGGGCATTCCATAATCTAAAAAGATTTTCAAAATTGTTAGTTTCAAAGTGAGAATCGCTATTTTTGTAATCTTTATGTCCTGTTCGTTCTGCCATTAAAACAACCAGTTGCTCAGACAGCTGGCACATAGCATTTCGCTAGCAACAAGGGGAGTACAGGATGACAGTCAGCCAAAACAGTCGCTATGCTGTCTCGCTTCTTTCCTCTCCCTGTGGGGTTAATAATCTTAATTTTTAGTTACAGTTTCTCATTCAAACTACATAATAGGCAGAATTGTCGGATTAAGACAGTAGGGTGTTTTGAGGGAGATTTGGCTGCTATTTCTACAAGGTCTAGCTACCATGTAGAGGTCTCCCTCATAGCTTATACATACATATATATATATAATATAAATAAAATACTTAAAGCAACACGTGTCAAATACAAAAGCCAAGGTCCATGCAGTGTCATGGGCCAAAAAAAATTTCAAACTTTTTGCCTAATGCGAGCCCAGAGCAATCTGTTATCTCTTACACTATTTCAGTATTACGTCTGTATTGTTATGTAATATACTTTCCTATATTTTATATATTCATTATGCTTTCCAAAACCACGTTACAGATTTTGACATATGGGGTATCAAAAGATTCAGTACTATTTTGGCTACAAATTAAACTTAATTTCCATTCACATATTTGCATTTCAAAAATTTAACATAATCTTTTCCATAAAGATATATATAAAGACATATATTTCCAATTTCAAAGAAATTTGAACAATAGATATAAAACTCAAGTTAAAAAGATTCCCAACAATTCAACTTCTCTGGTTGACTTTAAGATCCCCCCCACCAATATGGGCCTTAACTCCCACATTTTAGAGCTCCATTTTTCAGGACCAAAAACCTTTCAATACGTTCCATAAGATTTAAATTTTGGAATCTGGGTATAAAGATGAGTAGTATGGAATAAATGTGTCATGATTAGAATTTTTGTTAGGGTGTGTAAAGAGGGAAAGAACCCTCATTAAAATTCTTCATCTGCAATTTTGATGAAATTCGAATCATAGGTATTCCAGTTCATTTGAAAAAATATAGAAGAAAAGTCTAATTCTTCAGTTCCATGTGACACGGACAACGCCAAATATCTCTGCTAGTGGTCAATAAAATAGAAATAAAATTTTATAATTTATTCTTTCTGTGTGACCCGGTACCAAATGATCCACAATCTGGCAGTTGGTGACCCCTGTTGTAGATTACAGTTCAAGGTGACCAAATCACAGAGTTACAATTTTAAAACAAAACCACTATTGGGTGAAGGAAGCTCAAGTAGGAGAAGACAACTTCATCCCTACTTATACTACAATGAATATACCTGGTCTATAATAGGAAGAACATCTTGTAGCCATAACAAATAGATAAAACTGAATTGCTATCAGTTGAGACACAAGAACATATTAGGTCACATCTAAGAGATCTGCCTGACTGATTGATATGGAGTCACCAATACAGGTCAACTTCTAACTCACAGATGCACTTTATCCAGTGTTTACAAGGCAAAGTGAAATTAAGTGTTTTGATCAAGAACATAACGCCAGTGCCTGGTCCAGAAATCTAAACCATGGTCTCGTGATTGTTAGTGTAACACCCTACCCATAAGGTCTTGTGCCCTCACAACATTAATCTATCATTAATCACTTACAACTGATAATATAATTGATGTAATAAGAGCTTCAAAAAAATATTTGATTAGAAAAGAGCAGAAGATTTACTAAAGGTATAACTGTTAAGAAGGAAGGTAAGTTTGAAGAAAGGAAATAAGTAAGTTAGAATTAACATTAGAAGAATTGTTTATTGAACTAAAGATTAAGATATTCGTGTTCTCATAACATGGTTTGAAGTTACACAGCTGTTTGATAAAATATCACATCAGATTAGAAATTGTGATAAAGTTACTTAAATGCTTCTTCAGTGCAAAGCCAGTAAAGGTTGCATATAGGAGCTGATGTAATATAAAATTACAATGGATCCTTGCCATTTCAAGATGAGTGTTTCTCTTTCACTCTCATTCACTTCTTCTGGCCTCTATCTCTGACTATTTCGTTTCTAACAGAATGACAGAAAAGATGAATAAATATGATTTTGCAGAGTTATGTCAACAAATATGATGTAATAAATACAGACATAGTTATGCGAATTTGGGACTTTCTTTGTAACCATATGATTTTGAGTTCTATTTCAGTGAGACGTGAAAGACTCAAGCCAATCAGTGCCTTGTGAGTTGAAGTGTTAGATAAAAGTTGTATGGATGTGTGTGTGTGTGTGTGTGTGTGTGTGTGTGTGTGTGTGTGTGTGTGTGTGCGCATGTGTCTTGTGATGTATTCCCTGTTGACAATATATCTTCTTGCTCTGTGCTTTTGAAGACCAGTGGAATATTAAATAATCCTTTAATTGAAAACAGTTAAGGGTTGGTAACAGGAAGGGCATCCAGCCAAAAAATGCAGCCTCAAATAAGCTTACGTTCAACCTATGCTAGCATGCAGAAATGGAAATAGAGAAATGAATAAATAAATGTGGTGTTGGATGTTATGTAGAAATATCGTATATGTAATGTAAAACTTTCCCTGACAATAACTATGTTGACATCAATGGTCTTGGAGGGATTGCAAAGCCATCAGTGCTACCCTACTAGCAAACTTTTCTTAAAAAAAAGACTGTAAAATTTAAATGTTTATACAACATAGTAGCCACTGTAATTTGTACACATGCTTCACAAGCAATTATTTTTTTTTTTGCACAATAAAATACTATCTCCACAAAATCACAATTCTTATAATGTAGTATAAGATTTTAATGGCCACACTGGTTAGTGAAGATGTGTGACCTAGTGGTTAAGATGTTGCACTTCTAAGATCATGGTCTCAATTCCCAGACCAGATGATGCATTGTGTTCTTGAGTTCTTGAGTTAAGCACTTCATTTCATGTCGCACCAGTTCACTCAGCTGTAATTGAGTTTCAGCAGTAGCTGGGAAATTAATCTAGTGATGGACTGGCATCTTGTTCAAGAGCAGAGTGTTGTAATTTCGGCCACTTATAGCCATGGAAACCAAGTCAAGCTCCAGCTTTATGAGACCTAAGGCTCATGAGAGACCCAAGTCTAAGTAACTCACTGGTTTGTATGGAGCTTGTGGCTATGATTCAAAACATATAGAGGACAGAAGATGCTGGAGTGCCATAATATGAATGACAAGATGGAAAAGGAAATGTTACAGATAATTATGCAAAGATTGTATTTCAGATTAACTCGGCTCAGAAAAAACATAATAAACAGCCTTGTTAATGTGCTATATTGTAATGATGCAGCACCTCAAGTGTTTAAAATTGTGAGAATGTAACAAGATAAATCAGGAAGTTGAATAAACACATCATTAGGAATATTTTATCCTAAGAAGAGACAAGAGAAGTCTTTACAATACGGTAGTGCAATACTATGTAGCATATGAAATAATATGTCGAGTCTATGCCACCAGATGATCAATTCCAAAAATTTTACAGATTTATATATATATTTAGCAATTGCAGCATGAAAGACACAAGTTAACCATTTAGAAACACTCTAAAACTGTTAACTTTACTTAAACATTCATTTGTAATATATTGTCAAAATTTTTGTCACTTCAAACTGCAATTTGGTCACAGACAAAAAATGTGCTGCATCTAAACATTTTTGATATATGTAGCCGGGGATGTTTTTTGCTGCTGTTTTTGATTTTGTTGGCATAGGTCAGTTGTTCTGGTTGGGTGCTCATAGTTGGTCAGTTATCAATGATTATTGGTATCTAGCTGTCTTTCATGTATTCTTCCTTCTCTCTTGTTTTAGTATATTTTTATGATGCAAGACTGAGAGTGCCAAGGATTGGCTTTGTTCAACTAACTGACTGAGTGACTGCATCCCTCACTAAAGTGTTACATAGTTAGTCATGGTCTTCATTGAATACTGAAAGCCAAAACTTTTTTGAGCCCCAGATGGCAGACCTCTCAGAGTGGCAGTGGGAGTATAACACATTCATGACAATAAAATTCGTAGTTTCCATAGTTGATGTAGGATAGATAGATCCTAAGACCGCCCCCTACACGGATGCATTCCCAGTAGAGATACTGAATGGTTAAAGTCATTGTTTTCATTAATTGCCAACAGATGAACATAATAATTTTAGATGTCTTCTGCTTCTTAATATTTATTTTTCTACTTCTAGCATTTCCTAGGTCATCATGAAATTTGATGACCAAACTATCACACACACACATACACACACAACTCAAAGGTGCAAGCATGGTTATATGGTTAAGAACTTCACATCCAAACCATATGCCTTTGGGTTCAGTCCTGCTGTGCAGCATCTTTGACAAGTGTTTTCTGATCAAAGCATTGTGAGTGGATTTGGTAGATGGAAACTGAAACAAAAACACATAGTATGTACGTATGTGTGTGTGTGTGCATGCGTTTATGTATGTATATATGTATGTGAGTGTGTGTTTGTGCCTCCCTGTCTTGATATTATGTGATAGTTGTGAATGATTGTCACCATCATACAATTGTCTGGTTGTGAGGAAATATTACCTTGCTCGGAAACGAGTAAGTGTTGGTGACAGGAAAGGCATCATGATGAAGAAAATCTGTCTCGATTAATTTTGTCTGACCCATGCAAGTATGGAAAAGTGGATATTAAATTGATGATGCTGATGAGGATGAGGATACATTTTAGGTGCATGTAATACCATGTGGTTAAGAAGCTTACTTCAAAGCCATGCAGTTTCAGGCTCATACCCACTTCATGGCACTGGGGCAGGTGTCTTTTAATATAGTCTTAGACTGACCAATGAGACTGTTATAAGGAAATCGTAAGAAGCTTTTTTGTATGTATGTATGTGTGTGTGTGTGTGTGTGTGTGTGTGTGTGTGTGTGTTTTGTTTTCCCATTGTCTTGGCATTGTTTACATAAAAACAATGATAACATCTCTAAAACAGTGGCATTGTTTACATAAAAACAATGATAACATCTCTAAAACAGTGGCTATCCAAATATTTTTAGCCATTGAATTGATTCGGTTTATGAAGTCCTGTCTAACCCATGACAGCATGGAAAAATAACCATAAAAAATTCTGCTTCTTTAGTACTACATTTATAAATAAGTATACAAAGACCCATTACTTTTTCCCTCACAAAGCTGTGTATAAAAAATGTGTGTAGTTCCAAGGGTACTGCACTAAGGAACTTCTCTTCTGTCAATATGTTCTTAAATATGTTAAGCAGCCATTTTCAAGGTCTTCATTAATTGCTTCAATTTTCTTCATCCCCCTCCTCCACTCATATATTCCCATGAGATATGGATAGACAATGTTTCTCTTGGAATAGAAACATAAAAAGAAATGTTCAAAGAATATCTTGGTAACAGATACTTAAAATGCAAAATGATATATTGACTAATTTGCCTATCCAACTATACCTACAGCACATAAAAACATTAAAAAAATAGTCTTTTTTTAAATACTATTCCATTAGAATGAAGCAGATTCATTTTAGAATTAAGCTTTACAGGGGGAATTTAGAAAGTGAAATGGATATCTAAGTTTATACTTACTGACAGCCTTTGATATGTGTCTGCTATGTTACTATGTGAGAAAAATATAGTTCTGGCCAAGAGTTAGTTTTAGTTCCCTCTACTGACTATTTGTGTGGGAGTTAGAGCCTCTGCATTTGTGATTATTTTCTTCTGCTTACATTTAAATAAATTTAGAAGATTATATTTGGCTGCTCTATAACCCAAATAACATTCCACAATTCTTGGAATGTTTTGAAAAACCAGTATTTCTCTTTGAAGAGACAGTAGGAAAAATCAAAGCTAGAAATGGTTTGATTCCTGTATATAAGAATAATACGATGCTTCACACTCCTATTTTGATTATAATCATTACATATTCAAATGCTTTCACTATTGTTGTTAATGTTGTAATAACATGACAACCATATGCTATTAGTTTATGACTACTTTAAACTTTCCCTTACTTTTAACAAAGCAATATAAAGTGGCTACAGGTCTTCTTTTTTGTGAAAACAAAAAACAAAAGAACTGAGTTACCCTCAGGGTCATGAAAGCAAGATGGTTAAATATAAACTTGTATGGTTTGCAATAACATAACCTCTAATGCAAATAAATACAAAAATCATAAAGCATGGATACTGAATAAACTAATAATAGAAATACATCAACTTAGATATTGATATTGTATGTCCTTGCAGTAAACTTTATCTAGCTGAATACTGTTCCAACATTATCATAAAGTAAATTGGTATCTATTTTCCAGATACTTTTTCAAAAGTTTGAGCTGGAAATCTAGCAGATTACTCAATCAGAATGTTGAATAGGTTTATAAGATAAAAAAATAGATATAAATGACATTTATATGTGCTAGGAGATAAGAGTGTTAGTGATGTTTGTATAGTCAGAGTTTAACTTGAATGTCTATAGATACATATTTATTGAAGAGATTAAGAAAATAGTTCTACAATGATGTAGTTCTAATAGAACTACAGCATAAGCTGATTCTAATGGAGGAAGAACTGAACAAAGAAAGTATCAAATGGGAAGTTTAGAAACTGGCACACTGTTCAGTTGTCAGGGAAACTGAGAGTTGTGTTCTGCATATTTAAGTGAGGATAGCTATGAACAAGCAATAAGAACAGTGACCGGAGTTCAAAGATTACTGTTTTTGTTTAGCCCCAGTCAACCTGACTGCTCAAGGCATTCCAGTCATGATCATCCTATCATTCTCTCTGGAGTTGCATATCAAGGGATACATTAGCCAATGTATCAGTCAGCGTGCAATTTGAGGAAGATTTGGTTGTGATTTGTAGCAGACTATGCTACCAAGAAGAGCTATCACTAGCTCAAAAGAGTTTGAAGGTTATTTCTGACCTATGTTTGCCTATCACATGGTTGGTCTTTATACTGGCTATGTACTTTAAATCAATATCTTAGATAAATGTTGCTCTTGGCTGTCAGCTTTAGCTACCTCTTCCAATGCCTTTGCAATCTTCTAACATATAGGATTACCACATTACCAACAGACATATGATATTTGTTTATGAAGTCATCAATAACCATTATCACTTGACCACACAATTTATTTTCATTTAATTTACACACACAGCAAGTATATACAAGAAATAATAATTATTCTTAATAACAAATATAGTCTTTCATTATTGCAACAAAATACACCATCTCCACAAATATGAATAAAAGTAATGTTTGTTTTTCTGATAATATAAAACATTTTAATTTAATGTCAAAAAGTCAAGTTATATAGCATTTTGCAAATAATATAGTATCATTGGTTTCTAATGAGCCAGTTACTGGTTCATTGCATTTATAATGGCAATTACAAAAATAGGGAGCTTGTGTGGAATAGATACCAGAAAAATATTTTTGTTTTCAGTTATCACTTTTTCTGCTGATGTTTATTCCTTTCATAGCTAAATATGATAAAGATGATATAGATGTACATATATGCATGCATGCACACACAGAAAATAGTGTGTGTGTGATTGCATGCGTGTGCATGTGTATAGTGAGCTTCTGAAAAGTTTCTGTCAACTAAAATTTCACTCAATAGACATTGGTTGACCTGAGGCTGTGGTAGAAGACATTTGCCTCAGGTACAAGGATAAAATCTGTATCCATGAGATTGCAAAGAGAACTTCTTCACCACACTGTTATGCCTTCAGTCATTAATAAGACTGTAGTTTTTCAGACTTGCAACCTCATCTTCACAGATAGTTTTTAATATATACAAATCTATACAACATTCAATCAGTCTGATCTCCAATTGTCATCAGGTGTCTTATTCCTAGATGTGTATACATCACCAGATTGGATTTGAACTAGGAACCTAAATTAATGGTAATAACCCTCTGTTTTACTTTACTAAAGATAAATTTTAGTAACTCAAAAATATAACATTAACTACTGATATGTCAGAGGCCTTGAGGTTATGGCATTACAATTCTTAATTTAGAAATAAAGGTTTCAGGCTCAAAGCCAGTCAGATACTACATACAAATTCAAGGATAAAATACCTAGTGATAATCAGAGATTAAAGCTAAGGTAGACATAGATATTAAAATGTTCCACCTTTAACAATGATGTTAATAGTATGAAAAATTACATTTTCATTTAGTGAAGCAAAACATAAGTAACTCCAGTGAAATACCAAAAATTATTCTGCAGTTCTAACTTCACATTTATTTCTTAAGTTTCATGAGAAATATATTTTAACACAGAAATATGTTTCAGACTATCATATATTCAATCAAAGGTGCAAATATTATTTTATCTTTTTCCTGTTTCAGTCATTAGACTATGAAAATACTGGTGCACCACCTTGAAGAATTTTTAGTCAAATGAATTGACTCCAGTACTATTTTTTTTTAAAGCCTAGTATTTATTCTATCAATCTCTTTTGCCAAACTACTGTGTTATACAGAAATAAACACACCAACACTGGTTATCAAGTGGTGGTGTGGGACAAAGACAGACACACACACACACACACAAAAACGGGCTTCTTTCATCTTCCATCCACCAACTCCACTCATAAGGATTTGTTCGGCCCAAAACGCAGTGATATTGAACCCGGAATTATGTACTTGGAAAGGAAGCTTCTTACAACACAGCCACACCTGCACTTATTTTTAAAATAGAGCCTGAATGATTAAGAAAAAAAAAAACCATCATTTAAATATTTTGCAATGGATTTAACTTCATGATGCTGATGATGATGTTAAATCCATGCAAAATCTTTAATTGATTTTTTTTTTAACCATGCACTCTAGTTTTATCTTTCTCTTTCTCAATGCTAGCATTGGTTGAATGAGATAACAGCATGAATTTTATAGCTAGATGCACACCTCAAGCTAATTTATTTTCTTTTTTTGCAGTTGGGATGTGGAAGTAGTTAAAAGACAATATCAGTAAGGTCATATACCTGAGAGCAACATAACTGGCAGTTTCAATATTTTTAACTTTTAATCATCACACAATACACAAATTTCTGATTTTCATCACATCTGGAGAGAAGATAGAACTTTATATGTATGTATCCTATGTGAAATAAAAACATATCAACAATATTTTCATTTTAACAAATTTAAGACCTCTACCAATATTCAGTCATTGTTTTATATACAAATCATCATCATAATTTAATGCCCATTTTCCATGCTGGCATGGGTTGAACAGTTTGACAGAATTCAGTGAGCAACAAGGCTGCATCATACTCAATATCAGCTTTGACAAGGTTTCTATGGCTGGATGCCCTCTACAACACCAACCACTTTACAGTAGAGTGTACTGGGTGCTTTTTTTCATGCTGGTGATACAAAAATTACATTATTATAAATATTTGAATATTTTGATTGAGATATTAATTCAAACATGAATATTTTAATACAGATATAGCACAGGTTAAGTTTTAAAATAGGTTAATGAATTTCTATTCAGAAGCTGTTCCTATCAGATCAATTTTTATAATTTATTGTGCTTTTATAAGGATAAACTACACATGAAATTTTGAAATTCATCTGAATCAAACAACAAATTACAATGCAAAATACAGCCAAGGCTTCAATTAAAACTAAAGATTAAATTTTGTAGATTATTTTACAAATAAAAGGCTCAAAAGAACCAGTGCTTAACTCAGGTATTAATGAAATGTACAGCATTAGTCTACTGAAGTATTGAGGAGTTAAGTGTTCTGCTTCAAAATATAATGAAATAAGGATTTGAAATACAAGCCAGTGAAAAAGTAGCTTGATCATTAGAATGTTTTTGTCAAATATAGTAATCCATTAACATGTGCAGAGCAGAAAGAAATGGAACTCTATATACATCATCATCATTTTAAGATCTACTTTTCCACACTAGTATGGATCAGACGACTACGGTGAGGCAGACACACATGCATGCATGCATGCACACACACATGAACACTCACTGACTAACTTATACATGCATTCTTGTAGACTTCAGCACGCCTCGATTAGGTTAACAGCTTTAAATCATCCATTCACTCTCTACACCACCCCACTTTTCACTTCTGCTTAACCACTACTCACTCATCAGCTTACCAACACACACACACAGACAACTTTACCTGCTACTTTCTATTCTTTAGTGTTCAGTCATTTTTTGGAAGTGGTTGCTAAATCTGGAGAACACACAGGACCAAAAACTAAATTCAAGGGAAGAGCCAGCTATTCAAGTTGGCAGCTATATGGTCCAAAGCATGATTAAAAGATATTAAGTTAGGGAAAGCAGCAGCCATATCAGGGATACATACTAAAATGCTAAAAATAATTGGAGAAGTAGGACACATGCTAGTCACTTATATAGTTACTCAGGTAATACAGGGAGGTGTAATACCCAGTGACTGGAGAAGCTGCAATAATGGCACAGGAAATATATGCATCTCCTGTATAACAGAAACTTGAATTATGGAATTCAGTACTTATGGAAGTTTTAAACTATGACCATCAATTTTGTGATAGGGCCTATAATTTTAACTCCCTATGGATAGATTTTAACACTTTTAACAACTAAAATTCCTAAGTATACTTTTTTCAAACCTCACTAGCACCTATGCATTCCATCCTCTTTTTGTATCCTATATAAGACGATTACTTTTTGCCAATACAAAACAACACTGCTGTACTATTTGATATGGATTTCTTGTTTGTCACCACTACAGTTGGATTTAATTAATAATACAAAATTAAATCCAACAGTATTCAAGATGACTGGAAATCAACTATCAAACGGAAGTGAAGGCAGTAACATGAAAAGTATTCATAAAGTGGTTACATCAAATGTTTGATGTTTTAAAAGTTTTCAAGTGAGAGAAATACTCAGCCATACTACAAAAGTATTAATGTTTGCAATGTCTGCAGAGGTTATACATGATAATAGAGATAAAATTAGGTTGTGCTCAAGCAACTACTCCATTGAATGCCAAGACATTGCTTTTTCATAAATTTCAATTGATACTTAATATGGAACAGCTTAATATGTCTATCACTGATCAGACTGAATGTAATGTATTGATAAATGTGGTAGTTATTTAAGTAAAAGCTAAAAGTTTGTATGATGACTTTCAGAAAATAGAAGGAACAACTGATGAGAAAAAAATTCTTTCCAAGTAAAGCTTTGTTTGAAAGGTCTAAGTGGTAACTTAATTTTCAAAACATAAAAATGACTAGTGAAGCAACCAGTATTGATACAAAAGCTGCTACTAATTATCCTGAGAAGCTGGAGAAAATTAATGCTGAAGGAAACTAAACACATAGAACAAGTGTACAATGTTGGTGCAACTGGAATTTACTAGAAGTGTATGTCTACTAGGACAAGAAAAATCAGTTCCAGGCTTTAAAGCTTCCAAAAAAGCCATTTGATGTTTCTTGTGGAAAAATATCCTGCTGGCAATATGAAACCCATTTGCAAGTTATTCCTGACTTATAGCCACCCAAGTTTTCTGGTTTACAAACATTTCTTCTGTCCCTCTAGAGAAAGGTACAGTATCAGATGTTGTATTTCCTATAAAGCATTGTTCCTTTTAGACATTGTACTCTACCACTCTGTGAATGATCATATAAGATAATGTGAGTGTGGAATATATCTCCAAGAACTCAACATCTTTTTCAAAAATGTTGTACTGCTAATTACTATAAATACAAAATCTTACCACTTCTTTGATATTACTCTAAATCTAACAAATTCTTTATATAATTCTATCATAAAAGCATTGATGTCAGACATGTTGGCATGGAACTAGTTACCTTTTCGAGAAATAAACACTATCCCTTCAACTTTTGCCATTAATGCAAAAAAAAAAAAAAAGTTTAAAGAAGATCATAATAACAATCAAGTTATCTAATTAAACTGCTAAGTAATACATGGATAACAACATATGCCCCAACAAGACAAAAAAAAAAAAACAGAGTTAGCTCTCACAGACTGTGGAACTATCAAGAGAAATTTCAGTGGACTTTTGAATTTAATCAAAATCTGTACGAAAAAAAGCAAGGGAAATCCTCTAATCAGTCACATGCACAGGATGAAGCACTACTTGGATGTAAAATATCTTAACTACTTCAATTTCAGCATGAAGCAGGTATATTCATATAGCAAGCTATATTCATTGTGGAAAATAAGTCTCTACCTAGCAAAATCAAGAATTCACAACTGAATCACAAGCCCAATAGATTCTGGTCCCATGAAAATTACTAAGAACATGAACCACAACCGAAATGAAAATGATAACACCAACACAGAAAAATGACTGATGCTATTACATGGACATGTGGTAATTGATTACAGACAAATATAAATGAGTAAAGAATACAAAATGATGTATAATGAAAAAAATTAAAAAAACTTACAGCAAAATTTAAAGAGAATTTCACTTTTTACATGAACAATTGAAAGTGGTTATGACAAGAGTAAACAAAAAATCTACTGACATGATTTATCTGTCATTGATCAGGATGCTTGATAAAATCTACCATAAACTGAAATTTTGGGACACTGAATATCATATTGTTTTGTTGTATCAACATCACAAACATCATATTGTTTTGTTGTCACAGATGGGGCTAATAGAAATCAATAGAAATAACAGTACACAACCAAAACAGATTAGCTCTATCAAAAAGAAAACAATGGCAGAATACACAAAATCACTGGATAATTGGATACTACCCTTGTATGCAAAGTGAATAACGAATTCACAAAGCACTAACAATGACTTTATGGTAGATTATCCCAAATTTACAGAGACTGACAAAGTAAACTTGTTGCCCTTAAATGTGAACTACAAACAATAAGTCAAAAGCTTTGTTATTGTAGCAAATAACAAAAATATAGGATTATCAAACAGAAGTTCGTATTAAGCTCACAAACTGTATATTACCACATAGATGGTCATAGTACATAGCTCTTCCTTTAAATGATCTGGAGTCATACTTAGAGGTGATATGGAACATGAATAAGTACCAGAATTGCAATGCAGTATGGTTTGAACAAACCATGAAGGGAGTACTGTGTAAATGATTCTCCTAAAACATAACATTATCAGTGAAACTTTGCTGATAGTTGTTGCAAAACTATCCAATGGAAAATCACCTAAGAAAGGCCTGGCAGTTAAATATAGGGATAGGAATCTCAAGTTCTGCAGGAAAGCTATCATCAACCAGTTCTAAAAAGAAAAAAATGGATGCTGAACATAATGTAGCAGTTGCACAAAGTTCATACTTAAAAACCAGGAAATACACATAGGAAAAACTACAGGTGATAACATGCTTAAATATCATCTGTACACTACAAAACAATGTGGTGACTGATAATCAGAGAGTAGGAAAGCAACTAGTCTGGCATTGTGTCAAACGCCTCCTCATCAACAAAGCTGTCCTTAAGTAAAGCAGCATCTCTGAAATCGTCTGACAGTATGACTAAAATATTAGAAGGAGTTTAAGTCTGTCCCTCATCATGGACACCAAAATCACTATTTCTTGTCAAAATTTCATTTGCTATAATCAATGTCACTAAAAGACTATCAACATGGTTCACACAATTGTCACTAAGAACTGAAGCAAAAACTATAGTCACAAACAAGAACATTCAAAAGTAAATGCTAGTCTGCACTGCTGTTCATCCTGGTAATGAACCTCTGGTCAACTCTGTTAAGGTTTGCAAATGAAAAGAAAATTAATGTCACCGATCTGAAGCTGTATTTATGTAATATTCACATCAAGAGACAGAACTTGTTACAGTATTCTCATAGGACATAAAAATGTAGTTTAGCCAAAATTTAAAACCAATATATATGTGTTAAGGCAGCAAGCTGGCCAAATCATTAGTGCACCAGGTGCAATGCTTAACAGCATTTTGTCTGTCTTAACATTATGGGTTCAATTTTTGCTTTTCATCTTTTTCAGGTCGATAAAATAAGTACAAGTTGGTGTAATTGACTGACCCTCTTCCCCTAAACTTGCTGGCCTTGTGCCAAAATTTGAAACCAATATATGTGTAATTATTCTTTATGTATATAGCACATGCACACACATACATAGAGTAAACATACATATGCATATGTACTAAAGAGACATGTACATCACAACATGTATGCAAGGATATCCACACTTACTTATATGCACACATCAACTCACATATTCACAAATCTCTGAAACTGTCTTAATTATAATTATAAAAACTCCCAAAAAACTGTCATTGTTGCTAACCAGCTTGAATTTTGCAAACTTGAATAAATCTCAAAGAAATATGTATGCATTGTGTGTGTGTGTGGGGGGGGGGCATGCACGTGCACACATATATCTATACATACAACTTAATAAATAAAACTGTGCTGCTTGAAATAAGAAAATACAGTATAAATCTTTTGATGAAATAAGAAAATATAGCAGAAATCTTATGACAGTGGAGCTTGATAACAGAAAGGTGTTCAGTGGTATGTTCACTTGGATAAAGAACCTGTTGCCTAAGTAGCTGACATTGACCAACAATCCTCATGGCTCATAACTGAAAGCAGAACAATTGTCTCTGATGTTATAAATACTTCAAAGGAAATGTTGCAAGGAGACAGTCTGTCTGTGTTGCTGGTTATTTTGGCTTTATAGATGATCTAAAGATCTATACTAGAAATATTTACAATGCTGAGAAACAGCTAGATTTAGTAACACCATTTTTAGCTGATATAGAAATGGAATTTGGCCAAAGAAAAGTTCATATTTCATAGTTAAATGCTGAAAAACTGTTTCCCCAAACCCCAAATCTTTCACATTAATTTCTGTCTCCTCAGTTCCCCACTATGTGTGTGTATTACAAACACCTATCTAATAACCAAATATATATCATTCAAAAGTACTGTGAACAACAATAAAATGACCAAAGACTATTATACCAAACTTTAAAAATATGGCAGCCAGAGTTATTTTCTTCCAACAAGATAATATATTTGCAGTCAATACTAACATTAATAATCAGGCTACTAAAGTAATCTGTAGATGAAATCTGCTATATAGCTATTAAAACCTACAAAAATCCTGATATCAACTAGAAGATATAACATTCATAAAGAAAAAATTATGTTTATCCATTTTTTTTTTCATATTTCTCTGTCTTACTCTTTTTGCCAACCTAATATTGTACTTACTCTCTTATTAAAAGAACCGGCTCTCTAGTTCTCGTGCAGCAATCCTGCTCCAAAACATAATTTACGCAATATTCAAATAAATATTAATTTACTAACAACTTTACTACATCCTACTCTTTCAAATTTTTTTTACCATTTTTCTAACCAGTCTTATTTCCTACTAACTACTTTTCTTTCTTAGTTATTTATTTACTCATTTATTTATTATATATATAGGTACATCATTGACTTTCTGGGATCCTTAGTTCCAAAGCCTTGACAGATCAACAATTTTGCTGGACCATCTCTAGTCATATAAAGCTTTAAAATTTTGTTCCTTTGCTTCTTTACATTATAAACAATAGATGAGCTAATGCCATAGATATCACACAGCTTACATACCACAACACCAGGGTCCCCCACTTTTTTTTTCAAGCGTTCTACTTTTGGATCAATATAGATTGGTATTCACATTTGACACTATTACTGATGCTCTCAGTTCTCTTACCTGGAGTAGCCATAGTTAAGAGTAACTTTAAGCTAAATAAGCAGAAGATTTCTCGAAATTTTGCTATTGCCACTAACAAGTGCAGTGTAAATAATGCATATAAACACATAGTACACTCAATGTCACTAGTGGTAGCACAGTGAACTAGACTGGTGGCCACAGGAATTTCAAGTCCCTCATCAAAACTTATCTGGATTAAAGTTGCCAGAAAATCAATTGTGTACCTATAATACATTTCTGAGTAATTCATAAATCATTTTTTTCTAAAATATATTTCTCATAAGTAGATTGCCTTTGTGTTACATTTTCAATCTAGTTTTTTGAGTGGATTTTTTGTAAAATATCTGTAATTTATAATTTCATATATTACACTGGTTTGCCAACTGAAGTTCTACCTTAGCGTTCATTTTATGAAATTTTGATTGATATAATAAATATGAATGCATGAATATGAGCAGCCACAGGTGTGTTGATATTAAAAGATTTAATAATTGG
Organism: Octopus bimaculoides; assembly: GCF_001194135.2. Taxonomy (NCBI): domain Eukaryota; kingdom Metazoa; phylum Mollusca; class Cephalopoda; order Octopoda; family Octopodidae; genus Octopus; species Octopus bimaculoides. The sequence continues at coordinate 54,411,479 of NC_068981.1, read as the reverse complement.
AAAGATTTTTCTTTTATAAGGACATGGAGACAAACAGATCTGCAAGTTGAACAAAGGACGTGATAAGGCCTAAGGGTAGAGTATTTTAATTGAAGTTATTTTATCTTGATTCACAATGCAAGTAACTAGAGTATGTCTGCTTTGGGTAGTCCTACACTCTTCCATACATTCTTCTCATTCAACATCTCAGTAACATTTTTAAGGCTCTTTCTTCTTGGAACAATGACAGCAAACTTCTGTCAGCATTTTGAACAATTTCAAACTCTCTCTCTCTCTCTCACACACTTGTATAGACCAATGTGTATATTTATTATTTTATATTCCCTATGATGAGACAAAACATTTCATAAGAATGGGTTTTCTTGTTAAAAGAAAATGAAAATTTTGAATTTGGGGGTCTAAGTTTTTACCTTTTATTTCAGTCATTGGACTGCAGCCATGTTAGAGCACCACCATAAAGGGTTTAGTCATGGCATTCATTATTTTAAGGTCTGGCACTTATTCTATTGGTTTCTTTTGCCAAACCACAAGGTTACAGGGCTGTAAACAAACACTAGTTGTCAAGTGGTGATAGAGACCAACACAAAGACACAAACACATACATATTATCATCATCATCATCATTTATTGTCCGTTGTCCATGCTGGCATGGTTTGGATGGTTTGACCAGAGTTGGTAAGCTGGAAGGCTGCACCAGACTCCAGTCTGACTTGGCATGGTTTTCTATGGATGGATGCCCTCCCTAACACCAACCACTCTTTTACATGCCACTGGCACAGGTGCCATTTGCGAGACACCAGTATCTGCTACAACTGCAATTTTGCTCAGCATGACATAATGCCGAAGGTCTTGGTCATTGCCTCCGTGATACTTAACACTTGAAAGGAACTCAGCCACTTTGCCTCTCTGAAGCCCAGCACTCAAAAGGAACTAAGCCACTTTACCCAATGCTAGAAAGGTGCTCTTTATGTGCCACCAGTACAGGTGCCAGTAATGTGACACCAGCATCAGCCATGACTACAATTTCACTTGGCTTGATGGGTCTTTTCAAGCACGGCATATTGCCAAAGGTCTTGGTCACTAGTCATTGCCTCTGTGAGGCTCAAAGTTTGAAGATCATGCTTCACCACTTTGTCCCATGTCTTCCTGGGCCTACTTCTACCACAGGTTCCCTCCCCCGCCTTCGCTACCTCCCAACTCCCAACACTCACATCACACCACGCTACACCATATCACACAACACATCACTTCACAACACACCACCACACACACACTAGCACTGACCAACTCCCTTCCCCACTTTTTCACACCTACATAGGTTAAGATCACCAGCATTCTCTCACACATACACAGCTTCTCGTCTTTGGGTTCACCACTTCTTTCCCCTTTGTTATCTCCCCTTTTTCTTAGCTCTCCTGTGTGAACCTTCTGTCCGGCATTCACCATGATAGATCGCTGACCACTACATTTATATATATTTTTTCTCCTTGTTTCTCTCCTTATTTCTTTCTGTGTTCCTTTCAGTTGAAGAGCGTAGCTCGAAACGTCAAAGACTTTCTCTGTTCCCGAGCATTAAACTAATACATCCATTTGTTGTTTACACCACCTGTCTTCGTTTGTTGCTTTTTTCGTAAATTCTCCCATATATATATATATATACATACAATTAACTTCTATACAATTTCTGTTGATCAAATTCAGTCACAAGGCATTGCCAACCTGGGGTTATAGTAGAAGATGCTTGAGGTACCACACACTGGGACTGAACCCCAAACCACATCTATATGTGGTTGTAAACTGAGCTTCTTAACCATACAGCTATGCCTGCACTGATATCTTTAAAAAGGAAAGTAAAAAAAAACCTCATAAATCTTTTGGATATTCAAATCAACTTATTGACACATTTTCAAAAATATTTTGTATTCAGGGTCTAAATTTGGAAATTTTGAACAAATAAAACTTAAGAAATACAGATTCAACAAATAACATTCAACTTCTATCTTATTTGACCCCTTAAAAATAGGTTCTCACGACCTATTTAAGTTTATTTATCTCATATCACATCTTGATCAATAAATAAATAAAATGAAAAATGATAAATGGTTCATAACTTCCACACATCAATAATATTTATAGTGTACACCTCCATAGATAAACTCTGCTAAATTCCTTACATTGATTTTTCTTATTATCAACATCACAAATGCATTTATAATTAAAATATACACCATCACACACACACACACAAATAGATAGATCTATATATCTATTTATACTATATGTATCATTGTTTACTCAAACATACACACACTTATATACATATATAAATCAATATACTCTTATATGCAATGACACTCAGACAAATATTTATGTACAAATACATACATCTGCCCCTTCTTATATACACATGTGCATATCTTTATATGGCAATCACCACCATATTTAACACTGAAGAAGAGTAACATGGACAGTAATATGAAATGACTATCCAATTTTATACATATTTTACATTTAGAACCATTATCATTTTGTGCAGAAGTTTCTTGGAATTCTTCAGGGTAATTTCTTTTCACATTTCCCATAAACCATACAGAGTACATTGGGTTTGTTTCTCCCATACAGGCAGTGCTGGATTAACTATTAAGCAAAATAAGTACATGATTAAAGCATCGAGAGAAGGGGGCTCCACAAAAATGGTAAATGGCTTATGGCACAAAAGCAATCACTAAACTTGCTAAAATTATATTTAAAGTGGTTTATATGATTGAAAAAATTTATTTCATGGTTTATTATTGTTTATGTTTTGAATTACATATGGGGGCACCAAAATCTAAGTACTTTAGGCCTCTACGGGTCTTAATCTAGATGCACACTGACTATATAGTATGCTTTTAGTAACAAGTGTGAATATTATTGACTGCATTTCTAGGCTTGGCAGCCCTACATAAATGAAACTGTTGTAATAATGTAGATATAACTGATAGTCCTTCCCATACAGCAAGACATCTATTCCTGTAATTCTATCGTATTTTAAGCTCTCATATCCTAGCATAAAGCCACCTCCCTCAATACTACACCACCCTCAGTTGAGGGTGTCTTATCTTGCAAGTTAATTAGTAACCTCACTGGTGTGGTGCCATGTAAAAAACATCCAGTACACTTTGTAAAGCAGTTGGCATTACAAAGGGCATCCAGCCACAGAAACCATGCCAAAGTAGATATTGGAATTTGGTAGAATCCTCTGGCTCCCAGCTCCTGTTGAACCATCTAAGGCATGCCAGCATGGAAAACAGACATATGATGATGATGATGATGGAGTAGTCTCTCTCGGTTAAGTTTTGTCTGTCAGCTGGTGTTTGTCCTATGATTTTGTTTCAGAAAATGCTAAGCATAAAATTGTTGATTATGTTGTATTTCTAACACGTAGCAAGGCCACTGAGGTGTCTATCTGTGCATTTTACAATCTAAAGAGAATTGTCAAGTTGTAAAATGTTGAAAAAAATAAGAATGAAATTCACAGTTTAAACAACAGAAGTATTTTATTAATCAAATGAAGTTTGTAATTTTGATAACAGCTGAAAGCAAAATATTGTGGACAGCTGTGTGAAGTTAAAAATTGTTTCTAGAACGGATCAAAGAACTATCCTGCAGAAGAGACTGGGATAGGTTGAGCAATGTAAATGAATTGGGAATGGAAATAATTTAAGAGAAATCAATGCTAGAGAAGTGCAATTGTGTGTCCACGTCCTGGGATTGGCTGTTTACAGGAATATGGGTTAGACTACTTAGAATAAAGTTTGAGTGTCAATATATGCTTTATTACAAACAATGAGTCCAGCAATAGTATTTTATTTCGTTCAAAGATATGTTGAGAAATAATTAGTAAGAAAAAAATTAGCTGCTTTTTAGTCTCTGACATGTCTTCAGACGAAAAATATTTGTTGGACTGATCGTTATTAATACAGTACACACACACACACATCAATTGGCATGTTTAATATATATATATATATATATATATATATATATATATATATGTATGTATGTATACACACATGTATGTCTGTGTTTGCTAGTTGATTCTATGTGTCTTCATTAATGCTGTTTAGTAAGGACAGTGATGCTATTTTCATTCACCATTAAACACAAGTGCAATAGTTCAGCAGCCTTGCCAGTTTCAGCATGTGAGAACCAGTCAGCAACTCTTATTTGAAAAATAAGGGCTCGTGACAGGAAGAGCATTCAGTAGCAGAAAATCCTCCTCCAATAAGTCATATCTAACCCCAACCCTGCCTTGATGATGACGATGATGATGATGATGATGATGATAATATATATATATATAATATATAAATCCCGTTCTGTCTGTTTTTTGTGCACTTATAACTTGAGTATTGTTCATCCAATCGCGCTGAAATTTTAAACATGGATACATGAGAGAGCGGAGCATTCTGTAATCTAAAAAGATTTTCAAAATTGTCAGTTTCAAAGTGAGAATTGGTACTTTTGTAATCCTTATGACCTGTCCATCGGATGATTAAAACTTCTATATTTTTATTCAAAACTACTGTTACGTATCCAGTTGTTCTTACCACTACATCAGTGTAAATTGAAATAAAATACTTAAAGCAACAGTCGTCAAGTGCAAAAGCCAAAGAACTGTTAATTGTTTAAATATCACTTGCAATATTCACTTTGGAGATAAAACAGCGTTCAATCTGGTGTATAGGTGTCAACATGAGGTATGTACTATGGGAGAGTGCATTGTGCTTATCCTAATTCACATCAATTTAACACATGGGTTCATATAGATTGCCTTCCAATCCAACTGTTTACCTTACTTTTTGTCCTGTTTCTGCTGCCATCCTGTTCATTAACCAACATTCTAAACAATTCATTTCTACATTTTCACATTTAAATGACAGATATATGTAAAAAATCCCTTTCAATGACCAGATAACTGAAGAGATGTTGGTGTGGGTTCCTACCCCAACATCCGAAACTC
>NC_068981.1:54391748-54406464 GCF_001194135.2 Octopus bimaculoides | reverse complement strand
ATATATACAGGTTGTCATCAACTTACGACCACAACTGGTTCCAACTGACTGGTCGTAAGTCAATTTGGTTGTAAGTTGGCCTAAGGCTTACATAGCTTTGTTTTATATTTTTACATTCTTAAGGTACATTCTCACATAAAAGTTATACACAGCAGTCTGTATTATACTATTATACTGAGGTCGATTTTGCCTTTCATCCTTTCAGGGTCGATAAATTAAGTATCAGTAAAACACTGGGGTTGGTGTAATCAATTATTCCCTTTCCCCTTCCCCAAATTTCAGGCCTTGTGCCTATAATAGAAAGGATTATACTATTATACTGGCATTAGTAAAAAATTTTGGAGTTTCAAACAGTTCCTTATAAAGAATTGCGAGGTTGCTTCGATGTCTCCGCGACATGATATTCATCCAACACTTGGGGTAACCACAATGGTGAACAACAACTAAACCTAGGGAAATCATTGGTTAGCTGACATCATCTGTAGACAGGTTAATTTCTAAGAAATTGAACCCATTAGATTTCAACTGGACTATTTATTATTGCTACCAGGAGCTGGCATGCCAATCATTGTAAAGTCGATCGGTCATAAGTGAGATCGGTAGTAAGTCGATGACAACCTATATATATATATATATACATATATATATATATAAACACAAATACATACATACATGTATGCATATATATGCGTTACACTATGTTTCAACATCTCAGATGTACAGATACTCTTTGAAGTCCAGTTTATGCAGGTGTCCAGTGGTGAATGTGATAAGTATGATGCAACTAAAATAACAAAACAAGAGTCTTAGAAGAGATAAAAGATAGAATAAACATATTTGTGGGGGCTTATATGTCTACCACTCTTGTCAATGACTATATTAGATACTTCAGAGATAACAGAATGCAGATATATGTTGAAAGTAACTCAGATAATATAAACACATAAGAAACATATGTATATATAAGTTCATACATAAACACACATGTGTGATAGTGTGTTTGATATACATAAACATATGTGTGTGCGTGTATGTATGTACACCAAAATTATATCAATAAAATAACAGAAATAAAATATCTGAAAAATAAAGAAATAAATAACATATATGTTTCATGTATTTTACATAACTTCATTTATGATCCTTAAATTCTTCCAATACATTCAAACTTATAAGACTTGTTTCTATCCAGTTGGACACACAGAAAGCTGTTTTAATTTATCAAAGCTTATTGGATGATGAAAATAAATATATTCAATAATGTAATTGTTTGACTGGTGTTATAAAAATATAATTTCTCAAATAATGTAAATCCAGATGGCATATCTGCATTGAGAGTGCTTATAAATATATTGGATGTGTGTGTGTGTTCAAAGTTGTACAAGAAACAAAAAAACAAAAGACAGAGACAGATGAAGGTGAGGGAACGACAAAGTGTATCAGTTTAATGCTCTGAGTCCTCAACATTTTGAGCCTATGCTCCTCTACAGAAAGGAATGAGGAGAGAAAACAGATAAAGGAAAAACAAAAAGAAAAAAGCACTAAAGTGATCAACTATGAGACATAATCTTGATTTCCAACTGGGATTCTCATTTTCTTTTCAAGTGTCATTTATATTTACCTCTACAGTTCATTAAAAAATATTCATATGCACACATTTGTGTGTGTGTGTGTGTGTGTATGTGTGTGTGTGCGTGTGCGCGCGTGCATGCATGTGTATATGCAAATATACACACACCAAACGTACATATTTCTGTCCATATATGTATGGACAGAAATGCATATGCATGTAAATAATTATTATTATCATTGGTTTAACATACACTTTTCCATGTTTGCAGATTTTCTACAGCCAGATGCCCTTCTTGCCACCATCCTTCACTTGTTTCCAAGCACAGTAATATTTCCTATAGCTAGACATGTGTTTTATGGAAGACTGGAAATGAACAATGTCGCTTATATAATGGTAATGCTTGTTTACAACTATCTTGTGATGTCAAAACATGAGTGTGCTCATGCACACACATGCGTGTATAGATAAATAGATAGATAGATAGATACTGCAGGTGTTTTTCAGTTTTCTTGAACCAAATGCATTGACAAGGATCTGGTGGGCCCACGGCTATAGAAGTACTTGCTCAAGGTGCCACATGATGGGACTGGACATGGTTGGGAAGTAAGCATCTCAAACATAAATAACTACATCTGTGCCAAACATGTGTTATATATATATATATATATATATATATATATATACATACAGGTACATACATATGCACACACACACACACATTACACTGTGTGTGTGTGTGTGTGTGTGTGTGTGTGTGTGTGTGTGTGTAAAGATACATACATATGCATATAAATTTAATGTACAATATATGGATTGATCTAATCTGGTGGTAATCATAAAAAAAACTCCTTTAGTGGACCAGACTACAAACCACACAGGAGACTAATACTGATGGGCGTAGTATATAGTCCTATGTAGTTGAAATTCAGTAAATCCAACAAGTAATGATTATTTCATTAGGAGTATGTAGAATATAAAGCAAGTCAGGAAGTATCATATGCATATACAGTTTTGCACAAACATACATTCATAAATAACAGTCAAACTGAACATTTTGCTGCTAAAAAAAAAAAGAAATAAAGAAAAGAAATGGTTAATCTGTGATTCACAGCATTTTTCTAACAGCAAGGACATTTACATATTACTTGTTGAGATGATTACAATTTTAACTTTTAGGATCTGTTTTCCTATGCACAAGGTTGAGAGCAGAAGGCTTGTATCCACTGTATGTTTGACGGAAGATCCACAATGACATCTTTCACAGCAAGGCTGTAGCTTATGTATAAATTTATAGAGTACGGTTATTCCATGAACCCTATCTCCCATGATATAACATGTCAATAGTGAGCTTGTTTTGGCAGCAATAACTTTATCAAAAGCACTGATCCTGAATATTTTCTTGTGGTTTAAGCTGAATTAGCTAAGGATACTATGTAAAGAAGCATTCATCCAAAATGGGCAAGCATAATTTATGTGACTTTAAACTTGATCTTTGTAGACAGGTTATTCTTGCTATATACTTTTCATTTGTTATTCTACAAAGAACAGCAAAATTGTTTAGTTCTGTTTGAGATGGTGGAGAAATTATACTCACATCAGCTTGCTGTCTATGTTGATACTCACTGTTCATTATTCATAGACAGATGAAAATTCCCAAGATGCAATCAAGGTACAGTGGATATCCTTTTCTTGATAAAAGTATTGCTTTGAACTTCATTGGCTCAAATATTGAAATATCACTTTCCAGCCATCAGTCAAGGCATTCATCTCAACAAAGTATTAGTTCAAGCTGACTGCAAAAAGATCATTCTTGTCTGTTGATTTTTTTTGGTTCAAATAGCATGAAGTATCTAAGAAAACAGGCTAGAAGCTAGCCAAGTATTGAACTTTGTGGAACTAATGAGTTAATCATACATGTATACATGCAAGTATGCACACAAGATTTAAATGTATATATATATATATACACATAGGTGCAGGAGTAACTGTGTGGTAAGTAGCTTGCTCACCAACCACAAGGTTCCGGATTCAGTTTCACTGTGTGGCAAGTGGCTTCTACTATAGTCTCAGACCAACCAAAGCCTTGTGAGTGGATTAAGTAGATGGGAACTGAAAGAAGCCCATTGTATGTACGTGTGTGTGTGTGTGTGTGTGTGTGTGTATATATATTATATATGTTTGCGTATCTGTGTTTGTACCCCATCATCTCTTGACAACCGATGTTGGTGTGTTTATATCTCCGTAACTTAGCGATCTGGCAAAAGAGACCGATAGAATAAGTACTAGGCTTACAAAGAATAAGTCCTAGGGTCAATTTGCTCGACTTAAGGTAGTGCTCCAGCATGGCTACAGTTAAATGACTGAAACAAATAAAAGAATAAAAGAATATATCATCATCATCATCATCATTTAACGTCCGCCTTCCATGCTAGCATGTGTGTCTGTGTTTGTCCCCCGCAACATTGCTTGACAACCGATGCTGGTGTGTTTACATCCCCGTAACTTAGCAGTTCAGCAAAAGACCGATAGAATAAGTACTAGGCTTACAAAGAATAAGTCCTGGGGTCAACTTGCCCGACTAAAGGCGGTGCTCCAGCATGGCCACAGTCAAATGACTGAAACAAGTAAAAGAGTAAAAAAGAGAGTAATGTGATATGTGTGTGTGTGTGTACACTCATGCAAATACACATACACAGAGAGAGCTAAAGTCATGTTTTTTAATCCTTTTGATACCAACCTGTTCAAAACCATCTTTATTTCTATGATACAAACTCTGTTTTAAAGTGATCTAAATTAAAAGCTCTCAAAATTTCCTGTTAATTTATGTCCCAAACGCCATTTTAATAACAAGGTAATTTAACAAAACTTTCTGTTACATTCTAAATTAATTGAAACACTGGCTATATATATTCCAACAGAAATCTTGTAATAAAAAAAAAAAGTAATAATAATAATTCATAGCTACTTTTGAAGTCAACTAGTCCTTGCACTCTATTGCATAAACTCTTTTGATGCAAATTCATCTGAGACTAACTCTGATGCAAAACTATCTGGTTTTACAAGAATGTAACACTAAGTCATTCTGTTCTCTCCTGCTAGCTCAAACTTTAGACTTGACCACATCTATCTTAAGACATTTTTGCTCTAGACTGTTTCCATGTTTTGGTCTTTTTTGATATTTTTGGATAAAGTCTGCAATGGTAGCCTAGTCATCAGTGCATTAAGTGTCTTATAGACAATAATTGCTGAATATGTAAATCCAGAGACTTAAGACAAAGTCCCAAAGCACTTTCACCGGTACACTAAATTTCCCACTGATTACTGTCAATCCTAATATTGTTTGTGTCCCCTTGCGCATTGCCTAAATTCCCCTACAATACATTCACATAGCTATATAGCAACCAAAAAAATACAGTTTCTGAGAATTTGTTACAGGGTTTCTTTTTCTTTTTTTTTTTTCAGATCAACAAATGCAATGTAGTTTGCTTTTAGTTAAGAACTACTCTTATAACTGTTTCTCCAGAAATATATAAGGCTATAATTGTAATTTATCTTTTACTTACGTTAGTCATTGGCCTGTGGCCATGTTGGGAGACTATCTTGAAGAGTTTAGAACTAACCAAACCTAGCACATATTTTTGAAGTCTGGTACTTATTTTATCAGTTTCTTTTGCAAAATATGTAAGTTAAAGGGATGTAAGCAAACCAGCATCAGTTGCCAAACAGTGAAGAGAGGAACACACATACAAACACACACTAAATAGGTTTCTACACAGTTTCCTTCTACCAAATTCACTCACAAAGCATTGGTCAGCTTCAGGCTATGACAGAAGACACTTGCCAAGGTGCTGCACAGTGAAACTGAAACCAAAACCATGTGGTTACAAAGCAAGTTTTTTCACACTACAGCCATGCCTACCTCTACAATTATTTATAATTATTCATTAGATTAGATTCTTCCAATTTGATTTTAAAATATTCTGCAACAAATTTGTCTATAGTGTACAAGTAGTTTAATTACCATTTAAAAAATGAGAACATGTAAACAGGACCAGTGCTGTACATATCAGACAAACCCTTTCGTTTTGGAGTAGCAAAAGTAATTTATTGCATTGGTAGTTAGAATGTGACAAAAATGCCTCAACTCTATAATTACAAGGTAATAGAGATTGTTGTTATAAAGAATATGGAGCTTATGATTTCTGTGATAGGGTCAAGCAAAATATAAAAATGTCATTATGCATGACAATTTTATTTCATCCAATGACATAGAAAGAAAAAAGCAGATGTAAAAATAATGTCAGTGGTGGTCATCATTATTGTTTAACATCCTCCCTTCCATGCTGGCATGGGTTGGACAGTTTGACAGAAGTTGGGCAGGTTCCTGCCTACCCCATGTTTCTGTGTCTGTTTTGGCATGGTTTTTGATGAAATGGATAATATTAATAATATGAATAAGCCATGAAACACACACATAGAATTCTGCAACTGACAAAACTTGAGGTTGCTAATAAAACATATGCTTCTGAGTAAAAGCAAACTGTACTACACTCTAATAATAATTCACCATCTGGTGTTAAAGCTACCCACATGCATAAATATTAGCACACAAACAAACATATTTTTATTGACTTATCAAAAGTAAACATTCTGTACTATAAGCATTATATTCTTATTACTATTGCAGTGAGTACATCAAATAGATAAAATTGTTGTTATTGCTGTTATTGATGATTTTATTTATTCTCTCTCTCTCTCTCTCTCTGCATGCGTGCGTGCATGCTGAAAAGAAGAGTGAATATTTATACTCAGCTCATTTTCACAAATATCATTATTCCTCCTAGCTTTCATTCATAAGTAGAGAATATTTTTAGTAGAAATACAATAATTCCAAACATAACACAATGCACCAAGCCGCTACTGAATTCTAGTTCATGTGATGATGTAAAAATTAAACAAACCTCCTCTCAGGTGGGATGCCAGTCTATCACAGATCAAAATTTTCTAATCCAATCTGATGCATAATAATACAACAATTTCCAAATTCAGGCAAGGGGTACTCAGCCATTGAACAATTGTTTCAATAAGTTTTGCCTAACCTATTCTAGCATAGAAAAGCAGATATTAAAGCAATGAGGATAATGATGATGATGAAGAAGAAGGTAGTGGTGGCAATATCATCATCATTCTCCTCTTCCTTGATGTCAGCATCATCAATTATTATTATTTAACATCCACTTTTCCATAGTTGCATGGGTAAGATAGAATTTTTTCAGTCAGAAGGTCTTCCTGTCTCCAACAGTCACCTGGACATTCAACACTGGCATCGGCCATGGCTGCAATCTCACTTTAGTTGCTGAGTCTTCTCAACCACAGCATATCTCCAAAGGTCTCAATCTCCTGTCATTGCATCTGTGAGGCCCAATGTTCAAAGATCATGCTTCACCACCTTATCCCATGTCCTCTTGGGTCTACCTCTTCCACAGGTTCCTTCCATAGTTAGGGTGTGGCACTTCCTCACACACCTGTCCTCATCTATATGTAACACATGACCATACCAGCATAATTGTCTCTCTTGCACACCACATTTCCTGCTTCTTATGTCCAACTTTTCTCTCAGAGCACTCACATTTTGTTGTGCATGCACACTGACATTACACATCCAGTGGATCAGACTAGCTTCATTTCTTTCAAGCCTATGCATGTCCTCAGCAGTCATGGCCCATGTTTCACTGCTGTGTAGCATGGCAGTTCGCACACATGCATCATACAGTCTACCTTTCATCTTGAGCGAGAAGCCCTTGCTTGCCAGCAGAGGTAGAAGCTCTCTCAACTTTGCCCAGGCTATTCTTATTCTAGCTACTACACTCTCAGAGTGTCCTGTTTCAAGCTGAATCTCCATGAGAACTACATTAAAGGTATGCATGTCTGTAGAGTGCTCAGCCACTTGCACATTAATTTCATGAGCAGGCTCTTCAGTTAATCTGATCGACTGAAACATCGTCATAACTGACACTGACAGTTATACTGACCCCAGTATTTTTGCCTGATACTTATCAAAGTGTTTCCAGAAGATAGGAATTGGTAAGATCATATCATTATAATTCAATCATACATAAAATATCATAAATTATGTTTAAATGGTTTTAATTTCTCTCCCAAGGTACTGGTAAGACCAAGGCTAAAATGTAACACACTTGTGCAAATCGGGAACTGCGTGGTTTCAAATTGCACCTCTTTACCATGCAGCCATGCCAACAGGCACAAACATGAGAATATTTCATATTTAAATTAGGATGCTTTCAAAGTTATCTAGTTTAATCTAGTTAGATAACAAGCAGTCATAATGAAAATTTTAAAGTTATCAAGTTTAATCCACTATAACCAAACATTTTTCATGTTTGAAAAGATTTATCAAGATAACTTCTCTGATATACATCAAATAGATTATTAAGATCTCTTGATGTATGAGTCAGTAATAATGTTGTAGAGAGACAAAAAGTTGAAAATTGAGGTACCAGTCTATTATTTCTTATATAAAAGAATTTAAACAGTATATCATGTTTGTAAATTTGATTGCCTTCTAGTCTGTTTAATGGCAATTTTTTTCATTCTAAGATGTTTCAGTATATTTTATTTTCACTGTTATATTTAACCCTTTAGCATTTAGATTACTCTGTCAAATGTTAAACTTATTTACTCCCGTTATTTTGAATTAATCAGGCCCTATCTTGCAACTTGAAGATTTTGATGATATGATTGCCTATTTTTAGAATGACATTATAGGGTAGATGCAAGAGGCCAGATCCAGCCAATTTGAACTTAAATTGGGTAGTTTTGATGCTAAAGGATTAAGGTGGTGGATAAGCAGAACCATTGGAATGTTAGACAAAGTGTCTTACAGTATTTAGTCTTAGTCTTTTATAGTCTGATTCTAATTTCAAATTCCAGCTTTTGTCTTTTTCCATTCCACAGTCCATTCAATAAAGTTAAATACCAGTCAAATTCTGAGATCAAAATTTATGACAATGTACCAGTGTTAGGAATTAAAATTAGGCATGGCTGTGTGGTTAAGAAGGTCTCTTTACAGCCACAACAATTTGATTTCAGTCCCACTGAGCAGCACCTTGGGCAAGTGTCTTTTACCAGAGCCTGAGACAGTTCAATGCATTGTAAGGAAATTTAGTAGACGGAAACTATGTGGAAGCTCATTGTGTGTGTGTGTGCATGTAATTTTGTTTATTCCCACTACCGCTTGACAACTGGTTTTGGTTTGTTTATGTTCCTGTAACTTAGTGGTTTCTCATCATCTTTTAATGTCCATTTTCCATACTGACATGGCTTTGGATGGTTTGACAGGAGCTGGTAAGCTGGAGAGCTACACCAGGCTCCATTTGTCTGTTGTGGCATGGTTTCTACAGCTGGATGCCTTTCCTAACACCAACCACTTTACAGCATGGACTGGGTGCTTTTTATGTGGCATCAGCACAGCAAAAGAATCTGATAGAATAAGTACCAAACTTTAAAAAAAAAGTACTGGGGTGGATTTATTTGACCTTTTAAAGTGGTGCCCCAGTATGGCCACAGTCCAATGACTGAAACAAGTTGAAGAATAAAAGAATATGGCAGAATTGGTAGGGGAGTCAATAAAATGATTTGTTGTATTTAGAGTGTTCCTTTACATTCTGAGTTCAAATCCTGGTATGGGTAGTTTTGCTTTTTACCCTTCTTGGGTCAATAGAATAAGTACTAATTAGGTAGGGAGGATCAAACTCATCAACTATACTACTACACAAAATTTGAAGTTTTGTGCTGAGATGAACATCATGTGTAAATATAAGTGTACTGCACATGTGCAAACACTGTACATACACTACACAAAGTATAAGCTTTTCTGAATAATTGAGAGAGGGGGTGGAGAGCAGGAGAGAGAGACAGAAGTGTGTATGTGTATGGTCACACATGTATGTAAGTGAGCATTTGTAAAAGAATTCCAAAAGCTATCAATAAAGTAAAACTGAAACCTGAAATCTGATCCAGTGACCCTAGTAAATATTTTACAGCTAACTTTATCTGGTTACCCTGTAAGCTAGAAAATCATACATCCACTCTCTTACATCACTGGTTGACATTTTCACTTGTCCCACTTCCTTTTATACAAATTCACTACAAAAATACACTTCTTTTTATCTCCACAACACAACAGAATCCTTTTTATCTCAGTAGAATCTTTCTCAGCTACTACTGCAACACAAATAATTCTACAGATGCTACCATTACTATCTTCAACACTCCCATTTTCAGTTCCAACTTATCTTCATACATTTCTCTTTACATACTTGTACCTATGAATCCACTATCATAAAGGTTATTTTACACGTTAAAATATATAGTAACATCAAAAGCCTTGTCTTTGAACATGGAGAAATATTCATATAATTTACTTTCCTCCACATAAGATTTATTTGATTATCAGATGCTAATCTCAGTAAATATAACTTTATTTTCATTCTTCTTTATAAAATTATCAAACAGCAATCTTTTCCTCCACCAATATATTTTAAGTTAACAAAAATATTCTTGGTCAAACTTTTTACTCTGAATTCTAACACTTTTTTCTGTGATATGGAATTTTAAGTTGATACCCTTGATATAGACATTTCTAACAGAATTACACAGTATCTGTATCACTTCAGCCAGACTTCTACTTACACACAAACTAAATTCTGGCATAATTTACACTATCTTCTCAGTTAGTGTGGAGTTAATAATCATTGCTCTTCTAAAGTTTCTGTTTGCATTTTGAAGTCTGATAAAAGTATCTTTCTCTATTCTACTTTGATGTGGAGTTGTTGCTGCAAAATCATGCAGTCTCTCACCACATGCTATATTTTCTTAGTTTAATTCACACCAATTATGTCAACAACATACATCTTTCATCTTTCTGTTTATTCAACATTAATCCATTCATATTTCCTTTAACATCAAGCTTATTTCTTCATACATAATTACTTCTTACTTCCAAGCCCCCAAGTGCACATACATGCATATGTGCACAGTGTTTCTATAATTTCTTATCTAATAACAACAAAATTACATTGGATATATAAACAGTACAGTCTACCAAGATCTGAAGACTTTAAAGACAGTCAACTGTTTTCCCTATCATCCTCACTACATATGGCATAATTTGTACAATTTAATCAAGGGAAAGAATTTTTTTTTCCAAGATCAATAGATAATGTTAGTTTGCCCTTGCATCATAAATTCATCATTGTTTTTAAAGCTGCCATAATAATAAAAGTTCAGTAATAAGCCCATAGAACAGAATCATTTTTAATGACAATTCCGTACTAATGGCTGGTGTGAGGAGATTATATAATAATATGACCAGAAAATCAGAGGTTTATAAAGTTTATGCTTAATTTCAGACTCTGTAGCATTAAACAGAGGAATGATAAATCTTCCTTTGAATAAGATGCTAGTCTACCACAGATTACATAAGCACAGCATCCAGAAACTATTCACTAAAACCAAAGCAAAATGAGATAAAGAATTAAATGTCCAAACGAGAGACAAGATATGAACTCCACAATTTAGCATCTTTCAAAGAGTAGTTTGTATTAATACTTGTAAACATAAACACATTATATACACTATATTAATAAGCATATGATGAAGCAGCAGCAGTCGCTGCCACATCTACTTTACCATGCTCATATGGGTTGGGTAGAATTTGTTGAGGTAATTTTTCTACGGCTGGATTCCCTTCCTTTAGCCAACACTAACCTGTTTCCAAATAAGGTAATATTTTCCCATGGTTTGGCATGTTTTCCAGACAAGATTGGGAATGAAGTACACTGCTTGCATGACAGTGATATCGTCACCATATCCTTGTGAGGCTGACCAAAGCTTTGTAAGTGGAAATGGTAGATGGAAACTGAAAGAAGCCTGTCACGTGTGCATGTGCATATATACATATGTGTGTGTGTTTGAAATTTTAAGGTGTTTCCATTATTTTGTCCAACACCTGTATATTTGCATGTGAGTGTCTCTGTGTCTGTATTTGTCCCCCATCACCATTTGACAAATGGTGTTGATGTGTTTACATGGTCTGATCGATAAGTATCCAGACTGTTACCATAGTAATGAAACTAAAGCATGCAGAGTGAAGCTGCTTGAAACAGATTGACCTTGAACTCTGCTGTGCATGCACACTAATTTTTAATGTTCTAACTCGCTTCCACTGTTTACAGCAGTGCTCAGAAGGAAGGTGTGTAGAGTGTTATCATCATATTGACCACAACAGAGGAAGTTGAGCAGAAAATCTCCATCAAATTTTGCCAAAAGCTTGGTGATACCTGCTCAGCGGCCTATGCAAAGTTTTCAAAAAGTTTTTATCGTTCTCAACACAATCAAGGAGATCTTGTGCAACTGAAACCTCAAGTATCTTTTTGGTCAGTTGAAAGCAGTTTTGGCACAAACTTGGCAGACATGCGTCTCATACTCAAATCTTCAGTGATAATGATCTGAACTGAACCATAACTAATCTTCACATCCTCTGAAAACTCATGGATGATGATTCCATGATTTCCCCTCACAGCTGCACACACATCTGTGATGTTTTTCTCACTTCTGCTAGTTGCGAGTCTCTCAGAACGTTCATCAATATCAACATTTTTTTGGACATCTTGGAAATGTCTGAACCTCTCGTACACTCCTCTCCATACGCTCTCTACAACTTTGCACAGTCCTCTGAGCAGTTAGTATCACCATGACAACTTGCTCTGTCATGGTCAATGCGACGATCACACACTACACACCTTCCTTCCAAGGACTGTCGTAAACAGTGGAAGTGAGCTAGAATGCTAAAACTTAGTGCGCATGCACAACAGAGTTCATGGTCAATTTGTGCTTAGCAGCTTCACTCTGCATGCTTTAGCTTCATTACTATGGCAACAGTCTGGATACTTATTGATCAGACCTCGTACATCCCTGTAACTTAGCAATTCGGCAAAAGAACTGATAGAATAAGTACCAGGCTTAGAAAAAAATAAGTACTGAGGCCAATTCATTTGACTAAAAATTCTTCAAGGCAGTACCCCAGCATGGTCACAGTCTAATGACTTAAACAAGTAAAAGAAAGATATGATCTATACACATTAACACAGTCATTGAATTAAACTAAATAAAACCATTTGTACTTCACGCTATCTAGTTAATAACAATTCTCAGTAATTACGTTCCTTGATAACAAAGCTAGATATTATTAACTACTTTGGAATGGAAACCATCTTCTGATTAATATATCAGTCACATTTATTTATTGTATACTGCCGCAATATCTTTTACTTGTTTTAGTCATTGGACTGTGGCCATGCTGGTGCAAAATACTGAAGAGTTTAGTTAAACAAATCAACACCAGAACTTTATTTTTAAATCTGGTACCTATTCTATCAGCCTCTTTTACCAAACCACCAAGTTATGGCGATGCAAACGAACCAACACTGGCTGTCAAGTGGTTACAGGGGACAAACACAAACACACACACACACGGCAGGCTTCCACACCAAATTCCCTCACAAGGTGTTCGTCAGCCTGGAGCTATAGTAGAAGACACCTAACTGAACCCAAAACCACATGTTTCAAAGTAAACTTCTTAACCACACAGCCATATCTGCACCTATAAAATTATTGATAATATAATACAAAGCCAACATACTGTGGCCAATATTATAATAAATGATTGAGATTCTTATCTAAAGAGGTCCTCAATTATTTGATTCCTCTTCTTACATACAATCATTTTAGGTCTTTTGATATTACATCAGTCACCAAGAGAAATATTTTTACCCCTTAATTTTTATTACATTTTTGCTACTTCCAAATATCTAGGTATTAAATATACAACAAAATCTTCCCTATTGTTTCAGAAATTGCCATTTCCTTCATTAAAGAAAGATAATTGTAATGGAATGATTTTATCCATCCATAAATATCAGTTTAAATTCCTGCATAGTTATGAGTTGCTCTTTGGCTAGGCATAGCACCTGTTCAGCCACCCTGACAGGGATACAGAAAAGTCATGGTACTGCAGCATGGTGGATTGTGAAGAAGTAGCAGAAGAGTTCAACTAAGCCAATGGTGCTTCTTACATTTGTGCTGAGTAGAGAAATCCTAGATCAACAGTCATGATCACCAAGCTCTATCAAGAGAGTAACTGCAACACATTGATAGGGGTGGCATCCATGGTTGTGTAATCAGCTAATAAAAGCTCCCAATTCAAATTCATAATAATGGAATTGGATGGCAACAGAGTCATGGCAATCTGTGAAAGCAGCAAAAAAAAATTTTTTAATTCCAAAATAAATAAAATAATAAATACCAATTTCATTTATAATAGGCTAAATGACTGAAAGCTAACCCATATCCAATACAATATTTTTCAGTATTCTGGTCAGCTTTCTTTTGCCAGACTTGTATATAAATGGTTAGTGCATCAATAGTACAGAGGTAGCCAGTAAAGAATTGTTAGATCGATGCTCAATACAAAGCTATGTTGTTTCTATTGTGAGCATACTTCCTAAAGCTCTACAAATCAAAACTGTTTCCCATTTTGAAGATATTAAACAAACTGAGCAACTACAAAGCAGTCTTGTTGTATGTCTACACTTCATGGCTATGAACAATCTTTAAAGAATTTTGCATATTTGTGTGTACACATATGGTGTATCTTAGCATGTATACACACACACATACACCACATTAACACATGAAAGAACACATATGTACTAACAAAGAACACAAACAAATATACACATGCTAATAGAAGTGTACAGAGAGACAGAAGAAAGATATGTGTGTGTGTGTGCGCGTGTGTGTATATATATATATATATATATATATATATATATTATTTTGTTTAAAAGAGTTCCAACACTGTCTGTTTTTTATGTTTTATTTATATTCCTGCAGAACCAATGTGGGGTATAGAATATGGAATATACAATATATAATATAATATACAATATATAATATAAAATAAAATAAAATAAAAATGGATGGCACCATGAAATAAAGTATTGAATGTAGATGAAATATTGAGTGTTCAATATAAAGGATCAAATATATAAATATAAATAT
>NC_068981.1:54388049-54391398 GCF_001194135.2 Octopus bimaculoides | reverse complement strand
CCTCTATACACAATCATACAAAAAAAACACCTTTTTTGTATTTATCTTTACTCGCATGCATATATATATATAAATATATATATATATATATATATATATATATATATATATAACCCATGCTAGCATGGAAGGTGGACATTAAACGATGATGATGATGACATATATTATTTTGGTTAAGTTAATCTCTTGCTACTCTTAGTTTCACCAGTGTGTGCACCAGTTCTTCAGACAAGAGACCAACTCAATCAAAATAAAATAATCATTAGTTTTTACTATGGTATCAAGCACTCTCTTCAAACAGTCAACATTAAATGCATATATATATATATATATATATAAATATATAACTACTGCATGTAATTAATAAAAGAAATATATATCAAAATAAGATAACTTAAAAAGCAAGAAAGATAAGATTATTAGCCAATCTGTGAGCTTTTGACAGTTTAGCCAACATATAGTGCTGCATCGAAACAATGACTCATTTTTAATTCATCATTTCTGTAGAACTTTTCTCTGATGTTCTTTACTTTCTTCTTTCTTAAATTACCATTTTATTTATATTGATTTTTATTCTTCTTTATTTCTATGCTGGCCCATTCATCCCAGAAAACTCCACCCCATGTTTCTTTGGATTTGGGTTGCTTAAGCTGAAAGTTCTAAAGATAACAGCTATTCATTATACCCCACTCACCTTTTATTCAATACATTGCTTTCTTTAATTGAATTCTTCCAAAGCAGAATCTGAGATTAGAATGGCACATGTTGCCTCCAATGTTCTATGAGTGTTTTCTTTAGTAGGTATTTTCTTTTTTATAAGATTATTACTTTTCCTTATTCTCATCCTTTGTGAAAAAAAAACATAACAAAACAAACAAAATAGCACTGAAAAGATATAACACTAATTCTTTTTAAGTAGATTTCTGCTATTCAGTAAAAAGTGAGTGAAAGAAACTAGTGGAGTCTTAAAAACTCAGGTGTAGTTTTTGCATTCTGCTGAATAAGTGCAGACTAAAAATAAAGAGGCACTGCAGATTTAATTGACTCTCAAAAAAAAAGAAGAAAAAAAGATTCCTTCTTGGGCAACAATTTCCATGACAACTGCTCAACTATTTGTCAAGATTGGTTTTCTTATAAAAACTATTATAAATGATATTTTGAACTTCATATCTCACCTGAATTATATTTTTCCTCCCCCACTCCAAAAATGAATATTTCAACAGAAACAAGAAAACCTCATAATTTCAGAAACGTTTACTCAATAGATATATAAACTACTAATTTACATTGATGTTCTCTTTCTAGTGCCAAACACCCTAATCATTAGACCACATGCTTCTCTCTCTCTCTCTCTCTCTCTCTCTCTCTCTCTCTCTCTCTCTCTCTCTCTCACATACACATCACATCAGTCAGAAGAGATCAAACTTGAGTTCCTAAAGGTTTCTCTTTCTACAGAAAAGTCTTAATTTCCTGTCAGATTAACGTGAGATTGAACCATCAATAAACATGCAAGCATGGCTGTGTAGATAAGGTAAGTTAAGAAGTTCAATTTGCAACCATGTGGTTTTGGGTTGGCTCTTACAACAATGGTACTTGGGGTGTCTTCTATTATAAACCCAGCTGGGTAGGGGAATTTAATAGACAAAACTACAGGAAGGAAGTTCACCGTGCACACTCATGCATGCACACACACAAGATGGGTTTCCTGTAGTTTCTGTCTACCAAATTCTCTCACACAGCATTCTTAGGCTTGGTGCTGTAACAGACAACACCTACGGTACCATGCAGTGGAAAACCACATGGTTGCAAAACAAACTTCTTAATCACATGGCCATATGTGTGTATGTATATTAATAGCTTAATTCCAAATTAATACAAGTGAAGCTGTATACATGACTTAATTGTAAAAGCTACAATTTTTAGAAGTTCAGGTTTGATCTCTCAGGAGAAAAACAAATCTCATAGAATTTGTTAATTCAGTAATTTAGTTCTTAGGTTCCAACATTAATGTAATTGATTTTTGAGCAAAGAAATGGTTCATTTTTGCAACTTGTTTTTACCATCAATCTTTGGTGATACAAAAAATGTTTAAAAAAATCCATAGAAAATTGTTGAGTAAATGACTCAAAATTTTGAGTATAATCCTTCAACGCAAAATAAAAATGTTTAATAATAGGTCCACTGGCTAAGGGTGATACTTAGTTAAAGCAAAATGATTAGAAAATATACAAGGCTTTTCATTAAATATATTTTTGAAGAGAGAAATAAAGATTATTTATCACTTTGAGATAAATAATCAAAGTTTGTATTTACAGATCCAGTAATCAGAACAGCCAACATTCCAGAATTTCTCTTAATGAGAGATTCAATAATAACAAATAAAGGACAAACAATAGTATATAGATAATATTAAACAGAAATAGCAACTAAATTATTGTCAAGGAAAGGAGTATAGAAAGCATTTAACTTGGTGCTTGTTAGCTTATTTTATTCATTGCTTTAACATTTACCTAATCATTGATTTATATTTACTTAAAAGCAAGTGATGTCAGCTTTAAGAATAACAGTTACATCTTGTTTCATTTCAACAGTCTTCACCGGGTTTCATTTATTATTTAAAGTGTGTACAGACACACACACGTTCTTTCTTCCTCATTCTTATCCTTATTTACACAAATATAATCACAGTACAAGTTTCTACAGTATGAAAACCAACACTTAAATGTATCTATATTTACCCAAATACACATTAACAAGGAAAGAATAAGACAGAAAATGGAAAGTGATTTTCAAATATTCATATAAATTAAAACAACTTTCCCATAATTAGAAGAGTACAAATAGAGTTTTAAAGATTATATATATTCATGTGCTTCCAGATATATATGAATAAGTCTAAGTTGAAAAGATAAGAAAATGTTACAGACCAAACAAATACTACATCACTCAGAAAGGATTACAATCAGCACATTACACAAAATATTAATAATAGGTGTAAACATTAATAATAGAATAATAAAGAATCCTAGAGTAAATACATGTATATTTCATTTATTTATATATATATATATATATATATATATAAATAAATGAAATATTCAAACACTGAGATTTGAAGTTAGATGTCACTACTGTTCATATCATCTGTGGATAAATTCAAAATTTGATGATATCACCAGTAGTAGCATTGGTGGAACGCAGTTATGATAGCTTTAAGGAGCTATGAAATATCGTAATGATGCTTAATGAGCATCTAGCTGCTAGAAATAAGAGCCAAGTCTTAAATAATCCACCGTAGCACACCAATATAACAGAGAAAAACAGTATATATATATATATATATATATAT
>NC_068981.1:54383801-54387744 GCF_001194135.2 Octopus bimaculoides | reverse complement strand
ATGATCTGTAATTTCAATATAAAAGTTTGGTTTGAATCATTATTTTTTTTTTAATCATTGTTTTTTTTTTTTGTACCCTGCTTAATGCTCAACTTCTGGCAAACACTCACAATAAAGATATAAAATTACATCATACAGGGTACCAAGAATGACAACCTCTTTTATTAACTATACAAGTGGGAAAAATAAATATATTCTTACCAATACTAATATTTTCTTTTAAATACTCCTTACCTGCAATATAAAATAAATGTTTGAGAAACTTTTAACAAACAAATACAATATACTTTGTTCTTCATAAATACAAAAATAAAAATAAATCTTACACAAAACAAAGAAAAAGTAAAAGAATTTTTAATTAAATAAATGAGGTAGGAAATTGGCAAGAGAGTTTGCCTTGCTTTTTCATCCTTCAACGTAAATAAACTAAGTGCAAGGTTAAACACTAGCATCATGCCAATCAACTATACACAAAAATCAACTTTGTGCTTGATAAAAAAAATTATACAGATGTACATACAAATACATATACCTTAATGAAAATGGTAACACTTAAACAGGTGGCATTTATAAATAATGTAATCAGAGTAATACTACCTATAGTATTACTTGAAGCTCTCCTGATGCAGCGATAAACAGTCAGTTTTATTGACATAGAAAAAGAAAGAGGTTTGTTCCACAAATTTTAGTATTTCTGGTATTTTAAGCTACTGACAGATTCTTTGCATAACTTGTGTTAGATTTACTCTACTAAAAAAACAGGTAAGATATTGTGTTAACTATGATGGAAATGTTTGTTCCTTTTCTAATTTCATGGAGTACTTGTAAATGCTATGTATTATTTTGACAAGCATATTCTTTTTGCTTCTCCACCAACTCTTGTGAATTTGATTACCTGTCCTAATGTATCAGTGATACATTTTTATTAGCCATTATAAATGTTAAAGCCAAATCAGTGCCAAAAGAATTGAAACTTGAAACCACTAAGATGTAGTTCTATACAGCTGAGTGAGAAAAAGTAACGGCTTTACATTTGCAAATAAATTGGTGCAATAGATTTTCAGATATATTGGTTAAGATATCTGGAGAAAACAGTTATATATGAACAATGCATCAACAAAACTGAGAGATGGATAAACAGTACTAAATAACTAAACCCTTAGTCTTCAGTTCATCCTACGCAACATCACATATAAGTCTATCCACATCTGTTATGCCAACCACAATGGTTTCTTTGAAAAGTTTTAGTAACAAACTAGTAGCTGCTCATTCAATCCTTTTCTTGTAGTAGCAATAATTAAGCACAAATTATCTGTGTGTGTGTGTGTGTGTGTGTGTGTGTGTGTGTGTGTGTGTGTGTGGGTGCACGCGCGTGAGCTAAAAAAAGGAGGGAGGGAGGGAGAAAACAGACCCTAGAACAAGAATACAATGCAAATGTGACCCTAATGAGATTTGAACTCAAAACACGAAGGCTTGAACAAATACTGCAAGGCATTTGATTGATTCTCTATCAATTTTACAGGAACCAATGACAAAGATACAGTAAAAATCTCAGAACAAAATAACATCTAAGTTAGTCTTAGTATATTCAATGCGTCAAAAGATTATACAAAGACAATATTAGTCATTGACTAATTTATTTTCTTGGTGGGGTGAGTTGTTTCATGTTGATGGCATCTAAGAATAATTTATCATGCGAATGTCATTCTACACCTACATATTTGTACAGTTCATTAGATTCTCTCAGTAAGTATGGAAGACTTACTTGTCAAAAGAGTTGATATTTGTGACAATTAATGATTAAAATTAATTTTTCCTCACCACATTTTTTTTCTAGTAAGCTTTCTAACACTTTCTGCATTACTAACAACAAACTTAATTATTTTTAAAGCAGATGATATGCAAGAGTAATTTATTCTCTGACTAGAACAAATTAGCTAAGCCCGTTTTCTTTTGTTTTGTTTGTTTTTTGTTTGGGTTTTTTTTTGCTTTTTTTTTTTTGTACTGAAGAAGGAACTAAGGACCAGGTAAAATTGAGATGATAGTGAAATGTACTGTACCATAACATGTAACATTGGGAAGTTAGTGAACCCTACCAGTAGCTGGTACATCATTAAGATAGTGAAACAAATGCCAGCTTGGACAATGGACATTAAAATGATGAGAAGGAGGTAACTATACAGTATGTTTAATGGCTCCCATACTAAAAGTTAGAAACAAAATTAAGATAAATGTATTGAAAGCCTTCTTTCATATCTTCCTAATACCCTCTTCCTTTTTTTCTTCTTGTGTTTTCTTTCATTTTTTTTCCTTTGTTTGTATTACTTCTCTCTTCAAACTGAATTCATTTATCAGATGGGAAAGACACGAACACATGTGCATGCAAACACACACACACACACACACACACGCTTGCATATACATATAATTTTACTTTTTTTTCTTTCTTACAGTGTGTGTATAATATGTTGAAATGTAGGTACTAACAAAAAGAACTGCTATATAATCTGAACAATGTTTAAGGAGAGTCTCTAGTAGGAAAAGTTTCTAGATTACTTCTTTTATTTTCTCTCTCTCTCTCTCTTTAAAATCCTTTCAATCTTATTAGACCTTGTCTTTAAGAATTCATGTTTCTACTCTTTCCTTATACACTGACTGCCTGTTGTCATTTTGTAGATCTACTGACCTAGAACAAAATCAGCTACCCACTGCCACATAAGGTTTTTGTTTCCTTGTTTTGCTTGTTCATTTATTTTTTTATATTTTTTCTCATACCAACACTTTCCAACTATATTATCTCACTTTACCCTTTTCTTCAGCATATACAAACCACCAACCACTACCACTGAAAACATCCAACATAGAAAAAGATTTCATTTTCAATTTGACAGATTGATGCTTTTTACTAACAGGATGTCTGTATTTACAAACTCTTAGCACAAATTTGCAAATATGCAACTTTTGTAAATCTAACTGTATTAAAATTTTATCTTTTCTTCTAATAAAAATATTTCATCTTAATATATTGGATCGATACTTTGTGTGCTCAGCTGAAGGTAATATTGTCTCATCTAATAATTTTTCAAGTAGTTTGCCTTTTAACTTCAGTGATTCATCATCATCTTCACTAGTAGTTATATTTAAAAAGTAAACCTGTGTGTGTGTGTGTGTGTGTGTGTGTGTGCGCATGTGCGCGTGCGTGCACATGAGCATGCAGAGGAAAAAAGAGAGAGAGTGAAAAGAAACCTAACATATTTATATATTACACCATCATCATAGTGTTCACTTTCCTACGCTGGCATAGGCCAGAAAAAATTCACTGAGGCAGAATTTCTATAGCCAAATGCCCTTCTTGTTGCCAACCATCACCTATTTCCAAGTAAGGTAATATTTTTCCTAGTCCTTTGAATTTGAACAATACACTGGTTAGGCATGATTTCAAAGAACACAGCAAGCAAATGATAAGATTCATTTACAATAAACATTCAATCTCAAGAGAAAAAGATATCACACATACACACACGCATCCATATCATAATAGCTGATATAAATGTTAACTTGTTTGTTGATTTCTCCAACATGACTGGAAAAATTACATAGAAAGAGGGAGGGAGAGGGAGAGAGAGAGTTAACAGAGGTACAGGATGAGGGAAGAAAAAGAATCAGAGAGAGAGAAGAGGGAGTAAATGACAGAGTAGTTATGGTAAGAATTATACAAATACGAAATTTGTTTTATTTTATTTTATTTTAAGGCAATAGTTTCTGTTTGAAAGTTAGAATTCACCTCATCATTTTGTACAAGCACCAAGAAATTAGCTAAAAGTTAAATTATAATTGTTGTACATATGCTGTATTTTCTGATGTCAACCATGGTGGCAAAAATATACTTCCAAAGTTAGCTATCATATAACAGGTAACACGTGCATGTATTTGTGTGTGGGGG
>NC_068981.1:54377657-54383783 GCF_001194135.2 Octopus bimaculoides | reverse complement strand
GAGTGGGGGTGTAAAAATTTATCAAATAAGTGAAATGAAAAAACAGACGTTTATTCAATTAGTTGACAGCCATTTTATAATCCATGTTAGTTACATAACCGACACTACATCATCCATCACACATAAAATATACATAAAAAATATGCACACACATACACACACCCTATATATATTTGCCTTCGAAATGTGGGGTAGATGAAACAGGGACAACTGACGAAGGGTTATACTCTTTACGTTGCATGTCTCGTTTCTCTGCTTGTTTTTTTCATTGTTCGAAAAAAGTTCGTTTTCTATGTTTTCGTTTCTCATTGTGTTTAACGTTTTTTTGATGTCCTGTACCTATATGCATGTATGTATACATATAGATGTAGGTATGTACATATACGTATGGATATATGCATATATATATATATATATATATATATATATATATATATATATATACAGTAATCATGTGCCATATCATGGTTCATCTGTCGCACGCTCAGTACAGCGCAGATTTTTCTGGCTAATATATGTAAATTTATATCACAGATTCCTCAGTATATCATGGGTTTCTGCAGCCAATAGGTATTCATATCTTTTTAGATTTTAATTATTTCTGTCATGAAATAAGCATTTTCACACCTAAAAATTAATAAATTAATAAATAAAAATACAGTACTGCACATTAATTAAAATATATTAAAAGGAAATACATAGTGTACCATAGATGAGTAAACAAAGAATTGCACATACTGTATGGAAAACAAAACTTGGGAGGCGAGTGTGTGGTATTGTTTTGCATTTACAATAAAATAAATATATACAAATTATAAAAATACTGTTTCTACTTTGCAGATTTTCACCCATCACAGGGGGTTTTGGAATGTAACACCCATGATAGTCGAGGGATTACTGTGTGTGTGTGTATATATATATATATATATATATATATATATATATAAAATTGTGCCATAACATAACAGGCTACTCTTCAGGACATTTCGTGGCAAGTTAAAACAAAATACACACACACACAATGAAATTCTCACAAAGCTTTGGTCATCTCAGGACTATAGTAGAAGACACTTGTATAAGGTGCTGCTTAGTGGAATTGAATCCCAAACCACATAGCGGAGAATCAGACTTCGAAGCAAAACAGCCATACCTGCATTTATGTGTGTGCATGTATGTGTTTACAACTGCACTTGATTATATGAAAGAATAAGCAGAGTGAAGAAACAGTGCATCTGTAGGCCACAAGTTGTAGTGTATTGACGATTCTTTGCCAAACTGTCAGATGGTTTTCTCTTGAATGCAGACTACAGTATGCTTGTGTTGTGTTCCCTTATTTATCCACTTACTGATTAGTTATTTTTAAGCAAGTCTTCCGTAGTTTAAATTGAAATGTAATTCTCTTAACAGGCTTCACTTGATAACACATTGTATCTATTGTTAAAGTAGTATCCTATAACAATCCAGAAATTCAAAAAGAATTTAGATGCATAAGTATACTGATATAAACCTGTAATGTGAATGAGTGAAATATGTTAGAATCAACTTGAGTTGAACTGAAAATGTTGGGTTTCAAACTACCATGTAAAGAAATATTTATTATAATAATGCTATCAATACTGATGATGACAGGTAGCAGGCTTGATGTAGGTCATGCTTTATAAGCACTGCTGTCAGTGATGTCAAATAATTAGGTGTCAATATTATTTGCTTGTTTATTTCATCTTCTTTCAAAAAAACAATATCTAAATAACAATGCAGTGTTGTCAAGACCACCATTTGAGACCGGGTGAAATATTAAATTCTCAACTCATATTTTTCTTTTCTTATATTTTTTCCCCATTTATACTGTCTAAAACTGTCTTGCAATTTCCATCCCAGTATGGTGTTTGAGAGAAAGATATTTCATCCGAGATAAAAATAAGCAAATTCTTTTTTTTTTTTCATATAGCTCATCTGTACATGACATATATTCCCACCTACGATGACTCTGATTACAATTGAACAACCACTAAACAAAATGTTATTCCTTTAGGAATCATTTATTTTACACTGTCACTAGGCAAAATTGCATCAGCAATCTTCCCCTCTGTGACAAATAAATCCAGAAGGATTCACATTATGACCACTCAATTAGAAATATTTTATTGAGATTGTCGTGTGCTATTACCCATCCATTTGAATGGCTTTTACACTGTCTCAATGCATCACTGAAGAAGAGGGGTCTGTTGTATAATTTCTGTGAGATTGAGAATCTAATTCAGTTACGGACGAGGTGAAATAAGAATTACAGCTAATTGAAAGAAATAATTTTAATAAAATATCACTAAACCAAGCTTAGCCATATACAAAATTAATATTATTCCCTTGTGAATACATATATTCTGTCAAGGAGAGCAGTAACTCTGAAAAACAACTGACAGTAGAGTGAGCTCTTTAGTCTCCTTTATATAAAATAACCTCTCTTGCGCCTGTAGCACAATAAAATGCACCCAATACACTCTGCAAAATGGTTGGTGATAAAAAAAGACATCCAGCCATGGAAATCATGCTAAAAATGGAACATATAAGCAAGATGTAGATTCTGCAAGCCATATCATAGGCTACCCACCTAAGAAGGCAGTAAATTTGAATAAAAAGACTTGTTAGTCGTCCTGCATCTAAAAGAGTCTTGTTAGTTCTCCTGCGCCTAAAACATACACAAGACTTTTTTCCCCTCTGTTGCTGTGTGAACAAGTTGACACAAACTGTTGTGACCTATCCAACACCATGCCAGTATATAAAAAAAAAAAGTGTAAAATGATGATAAGCATAAAAATAAGCTGTCACTGTATCTACATAGATGTGTTTTTGTATTTGTGTCTTTATCTTTGAGCATTGTTGAGCAATAAACCACCAGAAAGACTGATATATCAGGTCATCCCATAAGTTCTGTCCAAATCTTTAATAAAGGATGAGGAATTTTTTCCCAACCAAGCTCTTTGATCTTCTGTGATGTGATCTTTGCAGTGTGGGGTCACACATTGTCCTGATGATGAAACATCACTCCTTTTCAATTCACTAAAGCAGGTCTTTTTTCTTCAAAGCTTGGTTCAAACGCTCTAATTGCTGACAGTAGACTTGAGCATTGATTGTTGCATTTGGTGATAACAATTCAACGTGAATTACTCCTTTGCAATCCCACCAGATTGAGAGAAGAACCTTTTTCCCATAAAGTTCCCTTCTCGGTTGTGGTTGAGTTTTTTTCCCTTTTACCAAGCCACTGTTTACGACATTTAATATTTTGATAGAAGATCCATTATTCATCTCCAGTCACAAGTTTATCCAAAAAGGGTGAAATGAGTTCGCAAGAATGGAGAGAAGAGCAGATGTCAACTCGGGATTTGCGGTTGCTTTCGGACAATTCATGAGGCACCCATTTTCCAAGTTTAGGAACCTTTCCAAGTTGTTGAAGATGACGATGAACAGTTGTATGCTTTGAACTAAGCTTTATCGCCAATTCTTCAACTGATAATGCAGGATTTTCTTCAAGTAATGCCTCAAGGAGCTTATCATCAAACTCAAATGGATGTCCTGTTTGATCTTCATCTCCAAGGCTGAAATCTCCACTTCCGAATTTTGCAAACCATCTTCTGCAAGTTCTTTCATTCAAGCATTCTTTCCCATAAACTGAGTGTATGTTTTGAATCGCTTCGGCTGAGGAGTTTCTTTTTTGTACTCATAAGGCATTATGTGCCTTAAATGCTCTTTGGATACTTCCATGTTAGAAAGGGTTTTAATCAAAGAAATTTTAATTCTATTATTCTGTAAAATAATATTTAATTAGTTTAAATGTACACAAATGCATAGAAATAATTTTTAATTCCATTAGACATTCTAAAATACTATTAAATTTCATCCTTTTTAAAAAAAGGTAAAATCAGACAGAACTTATGGGATGACCTGATACAATGTTGCTAATTTTGCTGGGTTTGTTTTTTTACAATAATTTATAATTTTTTTGCCAGAAAAAGGTTTACTACAACTAGTGAAAAGATTTCAGTGGTTGAATTCATTTATGAATTGAGTAGTCTCAGATACATTGTACTAAAAACAACATTATCCACTACGTCTGTCCTTTTTATAAGTTGGTAGGCTGTGATTTGAGGTAGATTTAACACTAGAATGGTGTAAATGATTTACATAAATAATAGTATCTATGAACTCCAACAAGATCTAGACATCATATATTGGGTAAATAACAATAACATGTCCAATGTCACAAAATCCCATGCTTTACATTAGACAAAAATGATTTCAAACAAAGAAACTACTCTAAACTCTTTTCACATTCATGACCTGGACAAGCTATGTCTGCTGATGTATGTTTCACTAGACATAATTATAGACTGTAAAAGTCAGAGACCTTTGAAATGTCAATGGGAATAGGCATACAAGAGAGAAGAGACAAGGAGAAGGAAATATACTCTCAGATCTCAACACATCTTTCCTCAAACTCTGGCACCAGGAACCTATAGAACAAGTTTAGCATGTAAAGTTCCTCAGGTATACAATTGCCTTCTAAAAGGATAATGAAACAAAGACTAAAATTTCTTCTGAAATTTTTAAAAAGCATTTTCATGTATTTCCCCTAACATACTAAAGCAGCTTATCTTCAAGTGTTACAGTCAAATAAGAGCAGTTTCTACCAATTTGTTGATCCAGCAACAATACATGCTATAAACACTGAAGAAAACCAACAAAAATATTGGACCAGTGGATATATGCAGAGACAACATAACAGGTATAAACCATTCAACTCTGGCAGTGGTGCTCCAACATGATCTTGGCTATGATGGCTAAAACAAACTTAAGTACTAAAAAGAATTAGTAAAGACATGCAAAGAAGGCTAAAAACTTGTCTCTGTAAATTAAAAACTTGTCTCTGTAAATTAAAATCTCAACAACTGATGTCAAAATCAGTCTTTCAGAAAATGGATATTCATGTCTGTTGTAGAGTATTTTCTCTCAGTTTTTCCATTTTGAGAATTCAATATTGAAGGTAAGTAGAAAAGATGATATTTGAGATGAGATATATTCAATAATGATTCTAGACTAATGTATAAGAACAAAAGAAACATGTCTATCTCAAAAAATATTTCAATGTTGGCTACTTTTGGAAGTAATGTTTCTATAGTCTCCAGTTTCAAGATTTAGATACTTGTGTTAACTTTATGTCAACTTTTACATTGGCATAAAAACAAAATGTTATGAGGAAGAGATATAAGCTAAATTGACCCAAGCAGGTGTCTGGTACAAATACTTTCAGTAGTGAGGAGAGATGGAGGTCAAAGTTATGTTAGTGCAATTATTTTACCATTTTTAATTGTCATTTATGGTCAATAGTTTCCTACATCATTCTTAACACACTCAGCTTTACTTTTTAACTTAAACATCTTGCTTCCACAATACTCTATGTAACTTTGCCTTTCTCTTTTCATGAAACTTGAAAACCAAATACATAGTTCACATGTAAGATAGATTGAGCCTATAAGTGGGAAATTTCGTTAGAGTATTTCTATAACTACCAAAGATAGTCAATGTTAAGTGCAACAATTTTGATTTTGCTGAATATCCAACATGTAATAGAATATACCAGTATTATACCAGCGGCGAGCTGGCAGAAACGTTAGCATGCCAGGCGAAGTGCTTAGGGGTATTTCATCTGCCGTTACGTTCTGAGTTCAAATTCCGCCGAGGTCAACTTTGCCTTTTATCCTTTTGGGGTCGATAAATTAAGTACCAGTTACACACTGGGGTCGATGTAATCGACTTAATCCCTTTGTCTGTCCCCTCTATGTTTAGCCCCTTGTGGGCAATAAAGAAATAAGAATATGCCAGTATTATATATATATATATATATATATCGGGAGAATTCACAAAAAAAAACCCAAAAGACAAAGACAGGTGGTGTAGACAACAAACAGATGTATTAGTTTAACGCTTGGGAAGTGAAAAAGTCTTTAACGCTTCGAGCCTACGCTCTTTCACAGAAAGAAACAAGGAGAGAAAATAAAGAATGTGTAGTGGCTAGCGATCTATCATGGCGAATGTGTGTGTATATATATATATATATATATATATATATAT